>NW_019174768.1:104463-241963 GCF_002260705.1 Seriola dumerili | reverse complement strand
TGGCAAATCCTCCTCCGTGGTCCTGGCGTCTCGTATTGAATCTGCTGTTATGAAACGGACAGGTGGAGCGTGGCGGCGCTGTCAGCGGAGCACGGTCACAGCCTCGTCCCCCTGTATCTTTTATCACGGCGGCGTATGAAAAGCGATACAGTGAAATCATCAGCGTGAAGGGAGAGACGTTGCAGGTGTTCTGTCATCCCTGACGTCTCCACACCTGCGAGGCCGCCGAGGCAGCGACACCCCGCTCATCCTTTCAGCAGCACCTGTCAGCGGGCCGAGGCCTTTTCAAAAGCCTGCGCTGCTCCTCCGACATCCCAACAGCCGCTATTGTTTGTCGCGGCCCACCTATTCAAAGCAGGGTGGGGGAGCTGTCATTAATAAAAGCTCGCTGTCAGCTGGCGAGGCCCTCAGTCCCTCCACCACTTCCTCTAGAGGTAGGAAGGAACATAAAGGAATTCAACCTGCACTCAGAGGGTGGAGGGAGGGGCTGCAGCGTGAAGAGAAACATGGACCACGGTTGTATGATCGTGACATGAATGTGATGTCACCTCTCGTCCAGCGTCACTTTACTGACCCTTCAGGGTTCGGGCGGAGCTCCAGACCGTCTTTCCTTCACATGATCTGTATTTACATTCGAATAGAACCTGAACAGATCAAAGATTAAAAGGAAATGACTTGTTAAAAATCGAACTGTATTTTCTTATTATATTCTGTTTATACTCAGTAGATCTGCCCGTGTGTTTCCTGCTGATGTCACATTTAAAAGCAGCTCCAGCTGCTCCTGCAGCACGGTTTAATAATGTACGGCTGGTGACTTTACTACCCACCTCCTCCACCGACACCTCCCCACACACTGATCTGCCCTCGCCTCCTCACTGTCTGTAAGTGCCATATTTGTACTTGACGTGAGCCTCCAGCCAATTAAATGCTAGCATGCCCAAAATGGTCGTCTTGGAAACGCAGCATCTGGGCGGGCACATCGATTTTAACATGCGTCCACAGTAAAAGAAACGACGGACGAATCAGAATTGTCCTTTAAGTGTTCAACCACGGCAGCAGAGGCCAACAGAGAGATGTTCTCTCCCCTCTGGAAGCCGCTAACAACGGGCCAACATGTTGCACTTGGCGGGGCTTCCTGTCCACAAAGACAGAAATTTGTTTTCCGCAGCGCCGGCCGCACGACTTGAGTGCTGCCTTTGTGCGCCGTGCTGCGCATCACCCGAAAAGGCTTAAGCTGTCAAAAAACGTTATATCTCTAAGAGAAGTTGGCCTGCGCTCCGGTTGCTTTTTGTGAATATCCGTGGCCAGTGCCAGGGAGCGCCGCGCTGGGAGTGCTGGGAGTGCATGCGCCAGTAATTAGATGCAGTTTATTGTCCGCACAGGGTCAGTGGAGTGAGATTTTGGGGCTTTACTGCTGCTTGAGCGCGCAGATTCACTGCTGACGCTGATAGGAACCCAGCAGGGGGCCACTCCAATGACGTGAGTGTGTGTGTGTGTGTGTGTGTGTGTGTGAGCAGGAGTACATTAAAAGAAAGACCTCTAACACACACACACATACACCGTTACACAGATACATGCATGCACACACACATTATTGTGCTCCCAGTCATGCGATGTCCCATCTCACAGCATCACTGAGCTGCAGTGTGAAGCACAGCGGGGGGCCCATGACATCCTCCGCTCCCCACAAAGCTCTTACTCCCTATTCTGTGTGTGTGTGTGTGTGTGTGTGTTTTGTATACCCAAGAGAGGGAGGAAGTACTAGAGTGTATAGTAAGCATGTGTGTGTGTGTTAATGCCCCATGAATGTGCCATGAGGGAGTGTCAAGCCTGTACAAACCCAGTGAATACGTGTGTGTGTGTGTGTGTGTGTGTGTGTGTGTGTGTGTGTGTGTGTGTGTGTGTGTGAACACATGAAGCCCAAATGCACTCCGGTTCTCTCTTCATCCCCTCGAAGCAGGAGCTCGTTAGTGTCCTCAGATAGCCTCGCCGTCCTCCTCCTCCTCACGTCTCTGTGACATCACGGCCTCGAGGTGGATGTGGGAGACCTCGTTCAGCATCTGCCAACACTCTCTCCACACACACACACACACACACACACACACACACACACACTCCTCTGTGAGTGTGGGCAGCAGTGTTGTCGCGTGCTGCGGCTGGCTCGCCGTCACACTCTGCAGCTGTGAGTCCTCGTCCACAGTAACAGTGGAGTGCTGCTGTGACCTCAGTGTTTCTACAGTGTCCTCACACCAGCAGGAAGAAAGACTAGAAAGTCTCTTCAGGACGCAGTCGTCCTGCTGAAAGAGACTGAAAGAGGAAAAACCTCAAAACATCATGTTCAAAATGACAGACTCTCATCACTCTGCATTAATTACACTCATTCCCTAAACTCAGTCAAGTTCTGATGTAAACCCTCACTCCTAATCTAACCTAATCCTAAACCTTAACTAAACCTTAACTAAACCCTAATCAAACCACAGTGAGCCCCTTACTCCTAATCTAATCTAATCCTAAACTCTAACTAAACCTGAATCAAACCTTAACCAAACAAGAGTCCGTCACTCCTAATCTAACCTTAACTAAACCTTAACTAAACCTTAACTAAACCCTGATCAGACCTTAACTAAACCTTAACTAAACCTTAACTAAACCCTGATCAGACCTTAACTAAACCTTAACTAAACCTTAACTAAACCTTAACTAAACCCTGATCAGACCTTAACTAAACCTTAACTAAACCCTGATCAGACTTTAACTAACTGGCTGCGTTCCAGTACTGCAAGTCAAAAGCTGTTGTTGTTGTTGTTGTTGTTGTTGTTGTTATTAGCAACACCAGCTGATAACAACATTACGTGATATTTTGCCCACACAAACACAGAAGCAACGCGTCCACAGACAGAAGTTGGACGGCCATCTTGGATCTTGAGGCGGGGCTTGTTGAGCCTGCTCTGACGTTCCTGCAGATACGAGTCAAAGCAACATCACTGTTGGGTTTACGTGGCGGTTCTGTCGGACCGCCGGAGATCAAAAGCCTCTGCGCCGTAACAGAGGGAATGTCCACACCGAGACAATCCAGGACTGTCCTTTGTCCTCGTCTTATTGTCCCTCTGCATGCACGCCTGTTTATTACATTGTCCTCCCAATCGCTTATGGAAATTGGCATTTTCCAAACACAATGATGAGCTGTGTTGAGTGAAGGCAGCGCTCAGTGCCAGGACTTTTTCATCCCTTTGTCCCTCCCATGAAGGCCTAAGGAGTAACGGTGAAAGAAGTGATTTTTAAGTGCATCTATTCTGCCCCCTGCCCCCCCTCCACCCATCTCCTTTTGCCCTCTCACCAAACTGTCAGCGCTGCATGGCTGCCAATTCTTTCTTTCTCCATCTCTCTAATAAATCAGCAGATAACAGGCGTGACCGCTGCCCATTGTTTTGCCCGGGTAAACAGTTTAAAATGAATTTTAACTGGCCCGGCCTGGGAATACATTTCATATTATGAATGTCAGCTTTGTGCAACGGCTCCTTTTGCATCCTAAAAAAAAGGATAGTGGATCGGGGTGTGATGCCAAAGAAGTCCGGGGCAATCAAGTCCTCTCTCCGAGCCTGCGGGCCAGACAAAAGCCTCCACACAATCCCGCAGGCGTTAGCTATGCATGCTTTCCAGTTGCCGTGGTTAGGACGGGTCGATCCGGGGAGGTGCAGGGGGGCGGTGTGAGGAACGAGGTGCGAGTCTCGTTCTGAGTCTCCGGTCCGACTGAACCGATGTTGTTTCTGTCGAGCGGAGCTGACTCACTCTTTGTTAGGACCGAAGAAAGTGGACAGACAGACGGACCCTGTGTCTCTGTCTCTGGCTGTTTTCACTTTGTTTGGACGCAGATGATTGGCCCGTGCAGCTTTAAACCTCCAGGACTCACGTGTGTCTCCTTCTACAGCCAGTGAGCGTTCTGCACGACCCTCCATGTACAGGTGGTCATGTGACGAGTCCTGGCATCGAACCTGATTTAATCATCGCTGAGAGGCAGAAGCTTCTCAAGCATCTGAATCAGCTGTTCACTGTGGCACGAGCGATGATCCACTGTCACTCTGAGTGGAACAGTGAAGGTCCAGAGAGGACGGAGAGTGTCGGACTCTTTTACTTGCTGGTGTTAAATAAGGTCGTTCACTGTGATATTTTGGGCTTCAGTATTTAACATTAAAGTTTGATATCTCATCAAGAAGAAGATGTGCAGGTTGAGTCCTGAACACTGTCACAAACAGGACATTGGTTCTTCCTCAGACTTTTGTTGTTGTGTGGTTGGTGTCTCGTCACGTCCTGAGGAGTTCCTGCTTCTGTCAGTATATTCTGTACATTATATTATTTTATTTCTTCTGTGGAGACGGAGGCACATGATGAGCACTTTGCCTCCAGTCCAACAGTTTTCATCCTGATCATATGAGTCATGAACTTTTCTTCTTCTAACTTCACGTCTAAACTGATGTGTGTGAATGAAATGGAGCACAGACTCAGTTCATTCATGCTTCTCAATCCTCCGTCAGCTGGACGGCATCAGGTGACTGGAACTCCTCATCTGCTCAGTTCAGGTGTTTGTGATATAAACAGCTGAGCTGCAGGTCTGTGTGACGCTCGCCTCGTCTCGTGTTCATGTCGGCGTAGTGTAAATATGTTTACCTGCACAGCCGGTCTGTCAGCTGAGTCTCTGCGGTCTGATGCGTCTCTGCTGAGGACGTTTGTCGGACCGGCGTCATAATAAAGGACTTAACTGTGTCTTTACTGAAGAGCGGCCCCAACCACGGCGACACACAGCGAGTGTCCATCAGAACCACAGAAACAACAGCGATGATTCCCGGATACAAACACACAGCTGAAGGTTGTTCTGATCTAACATGCGTCAGATGAAACCAACAGTAATGTGCCGTCTTGTCATGTTGGAGTGAAGCTCTGCTCTGTTTGTCTGGTGGAATAAAGTCAGAGTTCAGCGGAGGGTTGGCTCGCCTGCTGTGCCATTTATTTTGGTCAGCTTGTGCTAATTGTGATGTTTTTGCAGCCTATATGATAATTCTGCTTTCCAGAACAATACAGCTAATAACGGGCGGAGAGAGGTCATGGGAAAAGCACAGTCTCTGCCAATTAGTGTGTGTGATTAACCCTCTGTTTTCCACACCGCCAGTAGAAGCTGTGGAGAGGCCGCAACAGGAGAGCGTGAGTGCTGAGTCTTATTCTTCTACTCAGGCATGTGTTGTTGAAGAAACCTAAGCATTAGACGTCATTAGGTGAGGCCTTCCACACAATGACACCCGATAAAAACCAGGGCGTAGTGGGAGCTGTAAACTTCTAAACCCCTCGTTTGTCAGGCATCCCATAAGAGAGATAGATTATCTATTCATTGCGCTCTTTATGGCTCTCTTTCATGTCTTGTTTGCCCACATTAAAGCCCGGCAATCAGCACCATGTGACGGTTCATTATAGTTTCAGGACGTTTAAGAGCTTGTTGTTCTCTTTCCAGACCATTGCTTCCTGGATCCATTTGAACTTGTGTCGCTGCGGCGTGTTCCTGTGAAAACCACGACAAATAAGTTGCTGGGTGCACGCCACTCTGAGGCCGACATCTGCTCGTACAAACAGGATGCACCGACACATACAACTGCACAAAGCCCTGCTCTGCTGCGACAGGGACAGACACGCGCCTCTGTAGCTGTTTAGGTGGAGAGGGGTCACCTGTGTGTCCAGATATGTGCACATCTGTTACACCTGAAACATGGAGCTGAAAAGGATCATTTGATCCAGCAACTCTACAAATAAACCTTTATTTAAAGGGATAAACTGATGATTTCAGCTAAAGAACAGACAGCTTTCCTTATTTTACTCTCTGGTCTTTAGAAAACATTAGTTTCTTCAGAAGCCTTTGTGTCCGTCTGACCAATGAGATTTCACCTCTCGTTTCTCACCAACATTGTTTTAATCACAGTAATAATCTTTCCCAAACTTTCATTCTGTGTATTTTGAACATTCTGAAACCAAAGGTCATTTTGGAGCCCGATGGAGAGAAGTCAAACCTATCAGCTGACTTTCTGACTGATTTAAGGATCAGGACCAAATGCTTCTTCCGTAGCGTTGTGTTTACACCTGATGTGACCACCTCCAGATCACATGATGAACCCCATGTGTTCTGCTCAGGGCTCAGCTGCTGCACCTGTGGGTCTTCTGTCGGCAGTATGTTCGATAGTTTGATTAACACTGATTTATTTAATCAAACATTACAAATACATTGAATAAAGGTTCTTTTTAAAGGAGAGAATGTGCAAGTAAGAAACCCATCGAGATCTGATGTTAAACTTCACCTCAGCCTGAAAATAACAATGAGAAAGGAGGAAAGAAAGACAGGAAGACAGATAGAAAGAAAGAAGAGGATAAACAATATAAACAGTGGAGGGGATACAGATATTACAGATATATATCAGCCAGACACTAAAACAAGAATACATGAACTATTACTTGAACCTGATTCTCATCTGAGAGGGTAAAAGAGTAAAACAATAAACTGTCTTTTATATTTCACACCTGGACTGACTCTGTTGACACGGCTTGTTTTGTCTGTGTGACATCATCATGATGAAGGTCTGAAGACGTTAACACAGTGAATTTAGGACAAAACACTGATGGTCGCAGATATTTCAGGTTTCATTTGTGCCAGGATTATTTCTACGAAATGAAAATGAGGAATCCAACCTATTGATTCATGTGCTGCATGTTGCTCTTCACGCTCTGTGTGAACAGTCTGTGACGCTCGTCCACGGCGCGAGCTTCCCACAGGCAGAACAGTGGGAGCTGTCAAAAGCATTACAGGACAAACCCATGCACCGTACAGCTGCTGCAGCACAGACGTAGTTTTCCTGTAACTCTCTTATCAGTCTTATCAGAATAATTTAACTCTTGACTCATTAATTCACCTTAAAGCTCCAACTTCAAACACTCGTTTGTGTGGCATGGAGAGTAAATGTCAGATCTTGTTTCTCTGTTGTTCTGTTGCAGAAATGGGAATGCTCTTATTTACATGTGCGTGTACAACAGCGTCTGTCAGTTCATGCTGTGTAGAAAGCAGAGGTGCGTCTACATGTTTTGTCCTTGAGATACCATCCCTCTGTGTGTGTGTGTAAACCCGGCCGGCCACAACCCTCAGATTCCCACGCCGCAAATGTTTTGACTCGAGGAACTCAACAACAAGACAGTTTCTCACAAACCGCTGCTAATTCTCAAAAACAGATCTCAGAACAAGAGAGAGAAGCCCGAGAGATGCCGACCAACTCTGAATAGCTCTGGTTAACCTTGGCGATGTTGCCGCAAACGGTCGCAATCGTAATTTCCCGTGAGAAGAAAAACTGGATCCAGACAGTTTTTATCACATCCAGGAGTTCAACCCAACGCTTGGACTCCAGCTCCTTATCTCTCTCTTCTTCTTCCCTCTTTTCTCTGTCCAAAGACTTGGTTTATTCATTTTTACTCATAAGCTTTCTACCTTTATCTTTACTTTTCTTTAACCCTTCTCTTGATTCTCTCTTCTTCTATTTCTTCTTTCATTTGTTCCTCAGATTTCATGTTGCTATTTCCTACATGAGCTTTCTCCCTCTCCCTCTGCGTCTTCACCCATTAGTGAACATACACACCAGCTCAGAGAGAGGAACATAAGCAACCAGAATGTGATGCTAATGTTTGGTAAATCTTCTCCATCTTGGGATAATTGCTGAGGGGAAATGAGCTGTGTGTCTGCACACACTCAACTCCATAGTTGTGGTTTGGCTGCATCTTAACGTGGAGAATCTTTCATCATTGTGTCTGTTTCCAAACATGAGCTGGTGATAAACTCCGGAGCTGCAGAGCAAGAAGAAGGGAGAGTTTCTGGGCCTGTTTTTAAGGCTTTTAATCCATCAGTGGATGTTTCTCTCACCTTGTCTGTCACTTTATGTCAGTGTTGAACTCCCCGACCTCTCTGGCAGCGGCGCTCCTTTTCATCCCGCCGTGAGGTGGTCAAGCGTAAATGTCAAGGCTAATTCAAGGTCAAACAAATGTGACCTGATAATCATCTACCTTGTGTCCCACAGCGTCCCAGCCTGGCTGCGTTTAACGAGGAGCGGAGCAGGGCCGGGCTCTCACCCCTCAAAGGCTTTTATTGTTCTTTTAACTCAAAAATGTGAGCAGCAGCTTGAAAGTGCAGATGGGAAATAACGGCTGAAGTGGTGTCTGTGCGAGCGCACATCTGTCAGAGACTCACTGATCCAGAGCGGCAGCTCACAGAGGGAAGAAAAGGACGTGACAGATTTATTCAGTCATAACTAATCAATCATGTTTACTGTAAATGTTTTATTAATCAATACTGTGCAGCACGTCCCATTCGTTCAGAGAAAATAATCCCAACTCTGCTGCCCAGTCTTCATCAGGCACAACATATATTAAATATAAATGCTTTAGTTTTTACACTTGTGTCCTAAAAACTGCAGCTTCTGAAAAACCTTCCTGACAATATTTTAAAAAATCAAATCATTAAATACATGAGCTCCATGTTGTGTGTTTCATCTGTGTATCTGTGTGGACTGAACCTTTATTTTAGAGTCTGTATTTTATTTTATTTGATGTTGTTTTGTTCAAACAGTCAGAACTCAGCTGATACTGGAGCTCTGGTCCAGGCGGCTACGAGCAGAGTTTCTCATATTGATTGAAGTTGATAGAATCCATGAGTTTGTGGAACAAAGACACAAAGCAGCAGAGTTTCACCCTCTCTGTTTGACTGGCAGGTCACTTCTGGAAAGAGTCACAGAGACCACAGCCACTTTGTTTCTTCTGTATGTCATTAAAACCAGATCAGAACCAGTTTGTGTTGATGGTTTTGTGTAAAAAGGCGTCTGTCTGGTTGTCAGGTCTGTTCATTCAGCGTGGCGTTCTGCTGGCGTGGTAACAGCGCTGTAAAGAGAACACGAAGGCGTCTCCGGGTCAGGTCAGGTAAGGGCACTTTGTCTCCATTCAGCCGGCCGATAAAGGCCACCGTGTAAAAGGAGAAAGGCTATCAGATAGTTGAGGCCAGCCACCGTGGCAGAAGTCAAGCGGTTCTGAAAGGCTCCGTCTCCGCGCTCTCGGCTTCAGCGTGAGAGAAACCCCGGCGTCCTGACGGGGAGAGATGGCTTTTAAAAGGACCCCAGATTACAGCGTCATATAGCCTATAGTCGCCCGGAGATACACCCTTCTTTTCTTCCCTGTTTGTCTCACTTTCAATCGCTTACAACCACTTTTCCGAGCCATGCTGGGCCCTTCCATGCACAAGCTTGTCAGCTCTTCAATAGCTTTTGTCTACGCAGGGACTCAAACAAGATAGGCCGCCTTTGACTCCTTCCCCTGTCTCTCCCTGGATAAATATTTCACCTGTCACAAAGCCGAGCATGCTGGGTCTGCCGCTGGAAGAGAAAAAACTTTGGGGTTTTAAAGAAGGGAACATAAAGCGGGAGGAGATGGGGGGGGGGGGTTATTCAGGTTCAGAAAGTCTTGATGCTTTTCTTTCATCCAGAGATGTACATGCTGCAATTTGCATAGCCTTTCATTCACTTTCTCAGCCTGAAATCTCACTGTGCTCGTGGTAATCTATTGTAAAGCCATCTCCAACTTAAAACGGCTCTCCGTACAAAGCTGCCTTTTGAGCCCGGGTTCCCTAATGAGTGATGGCATAAAAGAACGGAGGCATCACTTTATTTTTGGCGTGGATCAAACGCTTTGATATTTCAAAGCATATACATCAATAATCCCCTTCTCTCAACAACAACAACAGGAGGAAAAAAAAGTTCTCAGAAAAATAAGGGGTAAAGTGCTCCACATACCCACCTAGGATAATACCACAGTTTGATGTGCAAAGACTCTGGCGACTCGTCCCTCTGTCTTTTAAGTTTTCCCAGGTGGCGCTGAGCTGAGCAAAGAAAAAGGTGATCTGTGCATCAAAGACAGGTGTGTTGAGAGCGGCTCTGGGAGCACACGAGGTTACGGCTGTGGGTAAAAAGCTGCTGCGGTACACGGGAGGCGTTCCACGTGTTACTGATGAAGAGCAGAGGCCTCGACGCTCGGTGTTTCACTCTCCCATGGTGCATTTCGGTAACATACATCCAATCATCCATTCATGACCACAGAAACCTGACAGACCTACATGGTGAAATACTTTCTGCTTTTCTTTGTGTTGGAACAGTCAGAAGCTCGTGGACTGTGGAGCGTCTGACCTGAAGACAGTGTCTTCAGTCTGAAGTGAGAGCGGTGGCCGGTGACGGTGTTGGCAGAACTCTCTGTCCCTTCCAGCCCAGAGGCGAGCTTCATTTCATTACCAGCTTGACTGAGTTACCTGTCGCTCCACCCGTCCCCCCCTGCCGCCTGACCTCTAAGAACATGTCTAAATCTGTCCTCCACTGTTGCCTGGCCTCCTTATGTCCAAACAGCCACACATGGAGGAAGTGAGAGAGCGCGGCCGTCACCTGGAGTACAGCAGCAACTGAAGAGGATTCAGTCGACCCAACTATACTTTATAATCAAAAGACCAACCAATGGACTCAACTGGACACTCACTGAAGATGAGTGAAAGACATTCTCATCAGCTGCTGAGGAAAGTTGTTGGTTGTCAGAAACTGTTGAGATGTGACAGTCTGAGTGCTGAGCTCAATCAGATAAGATCAACTTTCATCCCCAGGAGGAGAATTCAGTCAGAGTGCTAACATAACATGCTAACATAACATTAGCATTTTAGAGTCCTTACAAATGCATCTGCAGTTTGCTGAAACAACCATTTGTGGAACATGACGCCTCTGTTATTTGTGATCTGCGTGTCGATGGTGAACGGACACATTTCAACTTGTTGATGGCGGCAAATGAAAGTCAGTAGGATTCATCCTCTGGGGAACATCAGTTGTCATGGCAACCCATCCAGTCTGTGTTGAGATATTTGAGTCTGAACCAAAGAGGTGGGCCAGAGACACAACGCTGCGGACATCTGTCCATTTCTTGTCTGTCCGTCAGAACACTGAAAGGTTTAGGTTTGAGACGTGACGGGAGTCGTGTCCAGATGATTCGTTCACAGGTGTACGTACGCAGTGTCAGGAGATGATCTCGTTCAAGAAAATAAATGAATGAAAACCTCTAACTGACTTTTCCACCTCTGTAGTTTTTGAAGTTTCATGACTGATCTGAGGTCTGTCCCGGCGCCACAGCACATGTCCAGTTGGTTTGTTCTGCTAGCGATCAACCTCTCCTGCCAGGATCCAGCTGCAGGCGTGACCCCACATGACCCTGACTCACTGTTTGACTGAACATTTTCATGCATTTACATCTGAGTCGTTCAGCTGATGTTGTTACAGCAGCTCGACCGGCTTCACGTTCCCAGATCAGAGCTTTTAATAGCAGCGGCAGTGAGCGGCGTCGGGGTCGCGCTCTCAGCGTCCTGACAATAGATCCAGACTATGATTGATGAATACTGTATGTGCAGCAGTGCCATTCCCAAGCTCGATGTGCTGGGATTCATTTAGCACATTGTCTGGAGCCGGAGCAGAGGCCTGTGAGAATGGGGACCTGATTAATAATGTTTGTGAAGGACGCTCTAAAGAGAGGCTAATCAGGTCCCCTTGCATGCTAAGAGGGACATTTAAGAGCTTGAATTATACATAAATTATGTACACCCACTGCCCTGAGGTTTGGTACCCCTCGCAGTCTGTGCTGAAGCAAACTCTTTTTTAGCTCAGGCCACATTCAACATTCAGCCACACGTTTTATTACCGAACTTCACCACAAACGCACATGGAGTTTTTTAAAAGGCTGTATTCCCTTTGATTTCCTGCCTCTAATGGAATCATTTTTATTTGATCTCATTTTGAGGAATAAAACGCTGAAAACAGCAGTGGGATGAAAACACGACATCTTGTGTTTGTAATCTTTTACGACGCTTTTATCCTGCAGCAAACACGAACACTTGTTCCTCTGCACACTGCAGAAGATGTGAGTAATTTCACGAGGTGAGTCTGTCCTGAACAGAGGAGGCTTTTACTTCTGGAGGTTTGTGACTTGTGGAGGACAATGAGAAGCAGATTCTGTTGTTTGGTGTCGAGGACGTTGTTGTTGTTGTTGTTGTTGTTGTTGTTGTTGTCATCTTAGTTGCACAATGTTAAACAGGTGATAAAATCCACTCACTGTGCAGACAAGGGTCTCGTCTTGTCTCCAGATGTTGTTTTTGAATGTTGAATGTTGTTTTTTTGCAACATCAGTGCAAAAGTCATGGAGCATAAAGTCGAGCACAGATCCTCGTCCCAAAGTGGATCTGATATCTGAGGCTGAAATGTTCCGTCTCTCTGTTTCAGGTTGGCAGCGTTGAACGTCGGGGTGAACAGGAGTCGGCAGGATCACACAGTCGGTCAACAGAGCGGCTCCTGGATCAGTAAGTACCAGAACTGGACTGAATGAAACATTCGTCAAGGTTCATGGATCCAGTCAAATTGTCTAAAAAGGTATTTCAGACATTTCTCAAAACGCAGTTTAAAAAGATTCTTCATCTGCTTAGAAAGATTCATGGTGGAACTTTTACTTTATAAAACATACTGCGTACACAAACATCTGTCCGTTCATCTTCAGCGTCATAATCACATTTAAATGGTGGAAAACTAAAAGTAGCTTGTGAATTTTTGGAGGGTGAAAACAAATCTTCCAGCGTGGAACGTATCAACAGTGTCCACGAGGAGATGTTAAGCTGAGGATTAGCAATCTGACTTCATCACCGCCCAGGTTTCGTTTAGAGAAGGCTTTCGTTTCACACTTTTGTTTTCTCTGCAGCGTCGGTTCTAGCTGAGAGCGTCCTCCACAGCGAGACCGCCGCTACTAACCCCAACAGAGCATTGGTCACGCAGACTCACGTTTCATACCAGTATAATGATATGTGAGCAAAAACAAGGCAGATCTGCAGTTCTGCTTCCACCACAGTGAAACTAACCAAGCGTGTTGCAGTATTCCTGCAGTAAGATCTTTGAGGCTGAACCTCCATTAGAGAGGCAGCTCAGCATAATCCTCCATGATTTTATCCTGCATAGTTTTTACTTCAGTTTCAGCTTCACGTTCGGGACACGTATGAAAACTCAAACCCTGGACCTGTCCATGACTTTTATGGCTGACACTTGATGTCTTGATGTCTGTGGTTGGAGCAGTATTTGGCAGCACAGCAGCTTGTAATGTCTGACCCACTGGTGGGGTGGAAGGGGTTAACTGATATTTGGGGCAGAAAAGAGCAATAAAGTGGAAGAAGAAAAAGAGTTATTGTTGTTATCTGCCAGAATCATCTTCTCTTTCATGAGAATATCCTCATGAGAAAAGCAGACACCCACTGTTTATCCACCCATGACTTGTTACCTCACAGTGTGCCTTCAACAACCTGTTTTGCTTTCTCGCCAAAATCGGGTCAACAAAGCATTAGATTTCAACATGGCCGACCACAGTTTCCATCCAGTCTGACCATGATCACATCTGTACCCTGACCAAGTGGTTTTAAACCTCAGCAAACTTCGACCACCGTCCTCATCAAACCGCCTGTAACGCACTGACGACCTTCACTCACATCAGAAAAGAACTGTGGGAGAATAACGTACTGTCATGAATACGTGTCTGGAAGGAGGCCAGCGCTCTCGGTAGTTTTAGGAAGTGATGATTGGCACAAACAGGAACCAGCCTCCTCAGCATGTCAGTGGAAAAACCCAAACTCACCACAGAGAAATTCAATATCCAATAACTTTTCTAACTGCTGCAATCATGTGTGAAGGTTTAAAGCCAGTGGAAGAAACAGAGGCTCACAGAGACTCCTGGGAAGGAAATATGTTTAACGATCAACAAGAGTTTGGCCAGAATCAAACAAACTGAAGAGAAGGGCGCTTTGGAAAGTCAGAACTGCACCGCCACCAGTGACTCGAGGCAGAATCACATCACGGCGTTTGTTGTGTCGTGGTGAAACTGATTCGTTCCTCTCTGTTTTCGACGAGCGATTGCCTAACTCGCCCACTTAGAGAGAGATTAACCCCGTCAACCCTGATGCGCAGGAAGAAAGGCGCTGCATTCAAAGCCCTGTTTGTGCTCGGCCGTGCACCAACTCAATGGGAGAGGCGGGATCAAAAGCAGGCGAGCCGCTCCTTTAACAGACGCTCACCTGCACGTCAGACAACAGCTCCCAGAAGCCTCTGCAGCTCTATATAAAGAGATAAATAAAGAGACCGGAGAACATGTGAACCCCAATGATCATGTTTGCTGCTGTCAACACCCCAGGGCTTAGAAATGGGAACTGGACCAGAAAGGCAAAAACACAGGGAGGGGAGGAGGAGGAGGAGGAGGAGGAGGGAGGGGGAGGGAGAGCCACCCAGGAATCATGCGAGGGACTGTTCCAAATACGTCACGGTGGGGAGCGCTCATGTTTGACAGTTGGATGATACCGAGGGGAGACCTTCCTCTAGCTCCAGCAGGGACGGTCTGAGACCAGAGGGATACGTCCTGGCACGACGCGCAGCATCCGTCAAGAAAGACACCTTCACAGGAAGCTGACTGTTGATACAACTTGTGTTTTTGTAGTTTTTCATGCAGCGAAGAAAGAAAGAAAAAAGAAAATGAAGGAAACAAGAAATCTTCTGTTGTCCTTTCAAAGTTTCTCTTTGAAACCTTTCTACACGGAGTAAATCATCTCTAACGTCTGTTCATCTGCACAGTCTCTCAGCAGTTTACATACTCTACTAATTTACAACAGTAATCATGTTTAGTAAGAGACGTGGCGGCGCCCAGAGAGAAGGAGCATCACTCTGCTTCTGAACGTCTCAGCAAAGCCTGAATCTGTGTCTCACCTCCTGCAACATTCGCTTGTAGCTACTAAAGCATGAGAAAACTTTTTTGATGGTTGTGCTTCGGCAGCAGTTGATTAAGGTTCAGCCTTTTAAAATATTCAAAATATTAAATATTAACAAATTTAAAATATTAAAAACCTGAAGCTCCAGGATGTGCCTCTGTGTACGTCCAGCAGCTACTGTGAAGATCCCACCGGCCACTAATCTGCAGTTTATAAAGCTAGAAAAGAAAAGAGAAGAAAAAAAGAAGAGACATCCAGAGATCGGACTGTATCCCATGATGCATTTAGGTTCCTCTCAAAACCTAACCGCCATTTTTGTTGTTTTTGAGCTGCATGTGTAGCTCTGTGTTTGGTCTCCGCCGGCTCCTGAGGGAGTCTCTGGACGTTGCAGTGTGTTGAGGTGGAGGACAGAGCGTCTGTCAAACGCTGACTCATGTACTCCAAGTACTGGAAGAAAATCAGACGTCAAGTGTAAATCTTGAAGCTTTAAACCTTGATGAATAGTTTTAGTTGAGCATGTCCTCACACATGGTTTGTGTCCATGTCACATTGCACCTGACGGCCTCCGTCCAGCCTCCGTCCAGCCTCCGTCCAGCCTCCGTCCAGCCTGACGCCTGATGCAGAGTGACGTGACGTGGTGCAGCCTGTGGTGAAGTCCGTCGGCCCTCCAGCCCCCAGGTCGCTCTCTCGGTCGGGGGACAGCGCGGGGGACAGAGAGGGGGACGAGCGTCACGCTGTGCTGAGGAGAAAAATCCCCCAAGGGCCCTGTCACCCCACACGCCCCCCCTTATCGTAATCCTCCATCCCCCTGCCTCCCTTCACCCCCCCCTCCACCCTCGAAACCCTGCGTTAAAGATGATTCACTATCTTTTTGCCATAATTTATGAAAATCTCTTTTATTGAACAAGTGATTTCACACATGTGAGACATTGAACCTGCTGTGTGGTTCACGGAGGTCACGTCGTCATGGCGCCTTGTAGAGAACCCACCTCAGGATCGACACTTCTGAGACAAACAGTCCCGACAGCAGCTTCGTCTTCGTGTTGCATCATTTCCAGAGGTGGAAAATAACTAAGTTAGTTCCTCAGCTGCTCAGCGACTCATGTTTCCTCTTGTGCTTCATGGATTAATCTTAGCTACTATAATAAGTGTTAGAATTCAGTGTAGAGTGAGTATCTGCAGCATTCAGTCAAACTCTGCTCCACCAGCTGGTGACTTGTTTCCCTTGTTTCACTTCTTTCACTTGGAGGACGCAGGGAAATGTAAACGTGATGTAAGTTGAGGAGCAGCTGCTTCCTACAGGTTACACTAATGAACATGTGATCCTGCCACAGAGCCGGCAGTAATTTATGGAGCAGAAATATGTTTCTTCAGTTTATCTCAGGACGTATCTCATGTTCCTGACTCCCAGGTCAGAGCCTCAGCCTCTTAGACATTATTTCTTTCTCCTTCTCAGTTTTTTCTGCTCCACTTTTACTGCGACATGTTTTACTAAAGTCTCTGAACTTGACCTCAGGCCTTTTCTTTCGGCGTCCGGTCATCCACCTTCAGCTGGATTGACTCATTACATCTGCCCTGGGTGGAGGAGGCGAGGATCAGCGAGGACTCGTAGCTGCGAGGACGGAGGGCGGAGCTCGCACTTAGTTGCACTTCATTCATCTGGCTTGAGGCCTGCCTTTGTCTCCATGGCAGGTGCTTCTAATCCCGCTGTCAGAAGAGGGCTGGACAAGATGTTTGGACAAGCCCGTGCTTAGAAGCCCCTGTTTCACGTAAAGCACCCCCCCCACACCACCACACCACATATTCCCCCACCCCCACTCCCAGACATGCGATATGATCCATACCGCATGGCAGAGTCATGCCTGATTATCCTGTGAAAGAGAGTGAATGAATCTCCACCACGTCACTCATCACACCATCAGTTTCATTCACATCCGCTGAATTTTAAAAGCTGCTGAAGAAAATCCCCCAAACAAACTGAATTTAAAATACACATGAAAATGAAAATCCTCTGTTCCACGTGTTTGATGTTTGGAAAATAAAAGGCCACATTTCCACTAAAGCTGCTGGAACAGTCCACACACACAGAACAAGCTCTGACGGGGAGTTTTTATTCAGTTTTGGGGGATTTCCTTCTTTTATAGAAAAGTTGAAGTTGTATAAATGATCCAATTAGTTTTTCTTTTTGAAACTAATAATGAAACAGTGATTAGTTCCTGGGCTCTGTGCACGGCTCTGCTCCTCACTCAGTGTGTCCACCACTTTGCACCGGACTGAAAGACCCCAGCAGTGGACATCAGGACGCCCCGAGGATCAATCCGTCTGACTTGTCTTCCTGCTGGACGCTGGGTTCAGTGCTTATGAGCAAATATGAAGAGGACGGTGCTGGTGATGGCTTCATGAAGCAGATACCTGACGGTCAGAATGTGGAAACAACATGGACGCCACAGACAAGCTGAGCTGTACTTTATTATTCAGATTGTTACAACAACATGTTTACAAACAAAGCTGTTTCCAGTATTGATGTCACTCATTGTCAGGGTTACCGTCAATAAATAACTTGACGGGGCGTTCACGTGAATCTTCCCAACTGGACACCAATTCTTCCGATTATTCCGACACCACATGAATGCAGCGTTATTCCCCAGTATTCATGTCCCTGTGTCTCCAGAAAGTCAACAGTGTTATCAGTCGCCCAGCGGGACGTGTCCCAGGTCCTCTTCGTTGATGTCCTCTGCTGTATGTGGCACATCAGGTGTTTGTTAACGGACGCTACACGCCACGCTTTAGCCCCGCTCTCCCACGACACTGATGCTTTATAAGTTCATCTCACGGTGAAACCCTGAAGGAGGAAAGGAAATATACAACAACCTGTGAAATGTGCTTTAGTCTCTTAATGAAGCGACTCGTCAGATGAGCTGCAGAACTGGTCCAGTCACAAACTGAAGTTCATTTCCTTCTTAAGGAATGAGCTGCTCCTCATCCTCATGTCTTCATGAAGAAAACAAACGATGTCACATACCAACCAGCTCGTCTGAATGAAGAAGAACAATCGTCCCTCTTTCTCCCTTCCGTCCATCTCGACCTTCCCTCAGGCTTCGTGTCTGTAAGGTATCCAATAGGCTTCGTGGACTCTGGTCTATTGACGACCTGAAGCTTCATTGTGTGATTGTCAGCTGGAGATGTGACGGAGTCATCGGGCACTTTTACCTCCACGTCCTCTCGGCTCTTGGCTGATTGAATGTAATCTGGTTGTCCCCCGTGATGATAATGCCATTGATTTTGCCCCCGGGGGTCAAGCGATGACCTCTAAACAGCCCTCCTTTTGTTTGGTCCTCAAGGTTGAAAATCACATTACAAGCTCAACCCTTAATCTGCTGCTGTGAAGCGATCGGATCCTGGAGATCAGGAGGAGGCGAGGAGGAGGCGAGTTCACTGAGAATCCTTGGCAAGTTTTTTCTCAGTGTTAACCTGGTTTCTAGCTGCCGATGGTGGTCTATTTTTGGGGGGGAGAGGGGGCCGCTGCTTTATTTTGGATTCCTGGTGGCCCGGCTGCTCAGCCCGAGGTCTCCGATAACCCAATTTGAGTTGACTTTGCCCGTTCAGGGAGAGCCGTGGCCCGAGGCTACACACTGTTATAATTCAAGCAATACAATGAAGTCAAACATAACCCTATCTACCCACACTGTCACACACGCACACGCACACGCACACATGATCACACTCTGTTAATTCAGTTCACTTTGAAAAGGCTGTGCTGAGAGCTGCAGGATCGATGGAGGAGAGGGAGTCACATCAGACCGGATATCTTCTGTCAAACACCGGAGACATCGTCTCTCTGCAGACAGGGACAGATGACGAGCTCCTTTATTCATTTTAGTGTTTTAGTTAAAAGGTCAAATGTTGCAGCAGGCAAACAGACACCTGACAAACAGTGTGCTTGTAGTTTGTGGAAAGCTGTTAAATATTAAATGTAATATTAGAGGAAAAACATTTGACAGAATTTAGGAGAAATAACTGGAAATGAGAACATACTGTAAATCTCAGACCACTACTTCCTCCATGTTGTGTTTTTGTTTGTGTTTTTGTTTGTGTTTTTGTTTTTGTTTTTGTTTTTGTTTGTGTTTGTGGGTTTTTGTTTGTGTTTGTGTTTGTGTTTGTTTTTGTTTTTGTTTTTGTTTGTGTTTGTGGGTTTTTTTGTGTTTGTGTTTGTGTTTTTATTTGTGTTTGTGTTTTTGTTTGTGTTTGTGTTTTTGTTTTTGTTTGTGTTTTTGTTTGTGTTTGTGTTTGTTTGTGTTTGTGTTTGTTTGTGTTTTTGTTTGTTTGTGTTTGTGTTTGTGTTTGTTTGTTTTTGTTTGTGTTTGTGTTTGTTTGTGTTTGTGCTGCTCTCATGTTTCCAGATCTGAAAACACAATGAAATGAAACAATAAAATGCTGTTTCAGATGCTGTTCCATCTTGAAATCTGCATTTTTAAATTTTAATTCAATAAACTGAATAAGGACTGTAACTAACGATTACTTTGATTATTGATTAATCTGTTATTTAGTTTGTAAAACATCAGGAAAATGTAAAAACTGTCAACAAACCAAAGATATTCAGTTTACGGAGATAGAAAAATGTAAAAGCAGCAAATCTTCACTCTGGAGAAACTGCAGCCAGAGAATCATTCAGAAGAATTACTCAATCAATTCACTGATTATCAAAATTCTGAACATTTAATTCTGTCGATTGTCTGCTCTGATAATCAGGACATTGTTTCTGATATATAGTGTATTAAATTATAAATACACTCAGTAACTTATAATTAGTTTTTATCATGTGAGAATAAGAGAAAGGCTTTCGAGCAGGAAGCACTTCCTGTATATTATTGTGTAACCTCACAGTGTTTGCTAAGTCTGACCCCAATTACTCAGGCAGCTCACAGAAAACAGGGTGACCTATATTTGAGGGGTGTCACAGTATAAGTGCACAGTCCTGTAACTGAAGGCACTGAAAAATTATAATAGGGTTCTTTTTTCTTGACTGTCGCATTTTGAGAAAGATTTCAAGAGTAAAACTGACGAATCATGAAGAAGTGGACGGAGGATATTTAATCTTGCTGTGGCAAGATATTCACATTAATATTGTTCTGCATCATTTTTCCAGAACTATCTCAAATAAACGTAACGATGTGACTGAAACACTGGATTTTATAAAGACAGTGATGAAGTAAAGGACCTCTCCTTTCAGCTGTATCACATGGTCTTCCTCAGCACATGGAGCAACCGCTTCTTCTAGAAATCCTGTTGGTGTGCCTTTTAATTTGTTTTCCAATTATGTGTCAAACATAATCAATAAATAAATAAAAGGAGGTGATGGAACAATGAACACTTTCTTCATCGATGTAATTATGAAAGTCTTCCAGTAATTCTGTTGAAAGCTCAGGAACAAGTGACTAAATGGACCCTGAGTTGAGGTAGTTTTGTTTTTCAAAGTAAGAGCATTAGCAGATCATTTATCTGATACGTGCAGTTTATCATGCTCACACTGTTCAGCCTTTAACAACTGATTCCCATGCATGTCCCGCTCAATATTGATTAATATCTTGATTAATGTCCCGAGGGCCCCGGGGACCAGGTTCAGTGTGTGTGCTTGTATGTGCTACATGTGTATGAGCAGTTCGGGGGGCTTGGGGCCGCAGTGTGCTGGGAACTTAATGCTTTATTGAAGGGCTGAGATGTGCTTGCTCAGAGCAATAAGCCATTGTTTGACTTGGCACGGCTCGGGGCACCCCGGGGTCTGTGCCATGAAAGGCTTTCTGTTAGATGCCCGAGTGCTTATTGTTGGAAAAATTGTCCCCCGAAAAATTAGCATAGAAGAATCCAAAATGCATAATGTTCTGCAAATGACAGCTGCTTAGCTGAAACAAAGGAAGCAAAATGGCTTTTGGTTGCGCTGCACTTGTTATGGTAATGAACCCCCCTGCCTGCCTTTATGGGCAGCACCATACAAATCATGGATTCTTTTTTTATTTTGCATTGTTCTCCTTCACTTTCTTTATCAGGGACCTGAAAGTGCTCCAGTTTGTGTAATTCATCTTTTCCCATAAAAAACCCATTCCAGACATTTTATCTCTTGAGGCTTCAGGCTCCTACAGGACACTAATGTTACAAATGATTCAGAAACTTGAACCAGATCTGAACCCGATAATCAGCAGAAAACTGACGAGAATTCAAATCTAAACAGTTAAAATGATCCTCCAGTAACACGACTACAACCCCTTAAAGAAAGCTCGATAAACCTGATGAAATGTTCTCGTTATGAGCCAAACTGTCTGAGGTTGTGTCATATATAAACTTGACTTCCTGAGAAAGAAGGTTTGCGTCTGAGAAAAGGTCCCAGCTCCTCTCTCACCAGGCCCTGCCGCTGGTATTTAGTATGCTAATGTATTCTCTCTGCTAATTCAGTGCCGGGACGGAGAAACAAAAAAAGTGAGCAGTGAAAAGGATCGGGTTTCAGCAGCGCTGCGCGGAGCCTAATGACCAGCAGATTAATCATGGGACACGTGGAGCGGAGCCGCCGTCAGCGCCGCTGTCAGGACGGAAACTTTCCGTACAAACTGCAGCGTGCTGCCTCTCGCTCGCAGTTCAAACAACTCACAGAGCAAAAAGTCCAACCTGCAGACTGAGGCCTGGACGTTTGTTTAAGTGCAGGAGGGAAGGTCAAACAAAAGAGAAACATGACAAGATTTACAGCAGCAGCTCCTCTAAAGCCATCTGTACGATCATGTGCACTGCAGACAGTAATCAGGCCTTTAGTGTTTGCAGGAGATGGACAGCTTGATGTGTGTTTTAGCCACAAAGTAGAAATGTGATGACTTACTGTAGGCGTCCGACAGCTGCAGCGCCAGAGGTTTCATGTGTACAGGCGAACAACCCAACAACCACAATGAACACACACTGGAGATGAAATGAAGGTTTGTGTTGTTAAAGGCGCTACAGGTGAGCACAGTGTCTGAGCCGTGTCTCCTCCTGTTTCCTTGCTGAGCTGTGGGAAATGTCCTGATGTCCTGTTGCAGTTAACGAACATGCGACGACCGGGACAAAAACACCAACTTTATCGGTTTGGTCGGACTTAAGACTGCGTTTGTGCACAGAAGGAGGACTGTGGAGTTCGTCCCCCTCACAGTAAAGTCAGGCAGCGAAGGACAGGAATGACTGCAGCGGCCCGTGGCTCTCTGTGGAAACATCAGAACCTCGTCTTCAAGTATCAGCGGCTTCCAGAGAACACTGGACCTTTTCTCTCCTGTCGCCCCATGTGACACGTTTCAACCCTGCGTTACAAACTGGAGGTGTGGGATTCACCGGGCAGGCAGGGTTTAATGAAAGACACACCAGCTGCATTATGGGGTTTGTAGGTTCCAGTATCTTGACCTCTGCTGATTCCATTTTGACCTTTAAAAGAAGAGCAGGGAGAATATCTCAACCTGTTTCAACAGTTTCCAGAGATAACTTTGTCAAACAGTGACGTGTTCGGGGCAGAAAACTTGCCTCAGCAGCATTCAGCTGTTGGCTGGTGGTGGTTTCCCACCCTGCCCGGGTTTGCTATAAATTGTAACTGGGCCTGGAAAACGTCTGAGAGTCACAGCGAAGCCCAGTCGATGGAGCTTTTATCTCCAGATCCCCTGACTTTAGATCTGCAGGAGATTTCTGTGAAACGGTGGACGGCTCAGTTTCTGCCACGTTCACAATGTGTCTTTATGTCGTTTGGGCCTGTTGCTCAGCGCTGAAAGAGATGGGCAGCGCTCGCCTCTCGCTCTTTGAAAATTAAGCTGCCGTAGCACGCCCATCAGCCCATTGTCCGCCGAGCGGGGAGCCAGGCGCTTGGTATTCCCGGCACAGAGCGGCTCTAAACTTTGGCCTTCGCTGTGTGCATTAGGAACCCGGCCCACTGCCATTCCAATTCTCTCCCTCGCCTTTCCAACTCAATCTCGCACCGTGCCCTCGCCGCTCACCCCCTCCTTCATGCGAACCATTTGCCTTTTTACTGGCCATCACCCCAGAGGACATCTTGTTCTAGTTATTCTGAGATATGGGAATGTTCCAGCATCCTGAAACATCTCAACTACTGTACATGAGAGCCAGAGCAACATGGAAATCACTCATCTGGAGGTAACGCTGCTGCTGCTGCTGCTGATGCCCCGCTGCAGACCCCGCTCGTATTTCCTTCGTGTCATTCGGGGGTAAAAAAGCCATTTGTATTTTTGTTTAGTTCCTCACAATCATCAAAGACAGCAGAGAGGCGTCTCACCTGCTTTCTCATGAAACGCTCCCTTTCATATCAGCAGTGCAGCTGGTTTCTGTCCCCGCTCTCAGGCTTGATTAGAAGGCTCAGAGGAGAGGCCCGCTCCTGCGATGTGATTGGGAGAGTCACCTCTGATGGTGATTTATTCCCCCGACATGACATCTTGTCCAAAACGTTGGCACATGAGGCCTGGAGAGCCGTCGGCCTGGTGTTTGTGTCTCCTGTGTAATGATGGGAGACAGTGTCTCTGTGAGCGGCGGCTCGGTTCAGGAGACAAATATAGTGTTCAGGTTCAAACACTCGCTCATTATCTAAAACATTTGAACTGATATTTAACATCTCGTCATCCTTAAAAAGACAAAAGGTCTGTATCAAACATCATGAAGTTCAGAGTGTAGTTAAAGCGTTGCAGCTGTTTCATTAATTTAAAGAACTACTGTGATGTTTTAAAAAAGAAGATATTTTTCCTCTTGTTATCACATCACATAGAACAGTGGTTCTCGACCTTAAACTCACACTAATTAGACCGGGACCCTCGTCAGATCAGAGATTTGCTTTTAGATGTTTTATTACAGAAATCGTTTGAAACCTACAAACAAAATATTCACACATTCTGTCAGTGTGTTATTTAAACTTTCTCCTTTTGCTGGGAATCCCAGTGCCATAAGTCCAGAACTAACATTACCTCCTCACTTCCTGTCTGTGCTTTTCAGCATCAAGTGAAAACGTAAACCTTTAAAAACTCCTCATAAACATGTACTTTCATTTTTTCAAATGGCTCAGTGATTTACTTGAAACAGCTGCTGACTGTAGAGGAAATGGTCCATTTGTTGGGGACTATTTTCAGCGGTGGATTAATCTGCGGTGGGAATGAACTACAGTGTGTGTGTTGATGGTGATGAAGGAACGACAGTGGGACTCTCTGATGTGTTTTGTAGATTTTGGAAACAGGAGCTCTGTGTCTCAGAGGTCGGTCACTGTTGGAATCTGCTGAACAGACTTCTCTTGTTGTTTTGAATATGAGAGTTCCCCTGAGTCTCCCATGAGCACTGTGTTATATTTAATATTGAATATTTTCTGTAATTAAGGACAAACCTTGACATTAGTTTCGTTCTCATTAGTTTATTGTCCAGAACATTCTGTTCTTTGCTGCTTCTCATTATTGTTTCCACCATGATAATGAGGAGCTGAATGTCATGTATAATAATGACACCGGCTGTGATTGATAGCTTGTTAGCCGCTAAAACAACATCATCCTCATTACAGAGGTGCTGCTGTTCAGACGTTGTGCTTCCACTGAGCCGATGAAGACATTCACGAAGACGCCCAGACTTGACAAGGCTCCTCTGTGTCAGGGAGCCTTCAGTCAGTCATGTGGACCTGTCTCCTGCAGACGGACGGATGCAGGTCTCTGCACGTTGGCCTGTTGACAACTTTTCTGCGGAGGAAAAAAAATGAATATTGATGAAAACTGAGTGAAAACAGGAGCAAGTCTCTGCACGTACAGACGTTAAATCTCAAAGAAAATTCTGGATTTAATCTCAGAAATGAAGAAAAAGACTCTTGAGTCTTGATGTTTGCTGCTTCCTTCAGTCATTTTCTACTGCAGCACCTCCACAGCTGAAGCTTCACTGGAACATTTAACCTGAACTGGAACCTTTTCAGGTTCAAAGTTCATCCTTGTGTTTCCGCTTTCTTCTACCAACCAGGATCCTGTGCCGCGTTCAGAACGCAGAGGTGGGACTGAACGTTTAACCCTTCGGTTATCAGGACGCCCAAACAGCTGCCCAAACTTCAAGGTTCCTATAGTTTAAAGGTAGATGTCTCAGAGCCTCCTCGCTTCTGATTGGCTCACTGACCTGAGAGAGGAGATGTAAAACTACACTGAGATGGTTTTTATATCTTCTGATGGATCAACACTTCAAATAAAACACAGAAGAAGAAGAAGATGTGTAACCATAGAGATGGGTTTGGTGACAGTATTTTGTGGGGAAACATGTGTGGGATATTTTGGAAGTTTTCATGAGCTTGTTCTTGTCCAGGAAAGGAGCACTGTGTGATCTAATCAGTGTGATATGTTGCTGTATGAGATTAGTAAGTTCAACACGTGTTAATCTTCCTCTCTGTGCAACCGCTCGTCCTGACGTCTGTGATGTGGGTCTCACACTCAACAGGTTTATTTTCATTACGGCTCCTTCCAGAGTAAATATATGAGACGCTGTGGCGAGCTGCTGAACAGGCAGACATCTTTTCCTCCTGGAGGAAACTGTGGAGAAATGCTGCTGAATCATGTTGGGGAATGAATCCTGTCCCACTGTGGTCTCTCATTCATTCACCCGGGGGACACCAGGCTCTGATGGACAGCCTGTGAGTGATGGACAGAGCCTGAGGCGGAGACACTGCCTCAGTGTGTTCAGACCACAGCCGCTCTGTTCAGGCCCCACGGGGGTCCACCGGGGCCCCCAGAGCCCCGCAACAAATCTCCCAATTGTATTCCCCAACGCTCACCAGAACATGCCACATGATCCTTATCAGGCTGCCTTTAAAGTAAATATACAGCCACCATATATTACCATAAATTATCACCGCGTATTAGCCTGTGATGGTGATTGCAGCTAAACGCTTTATCCATCAAAATGCTGTGTGTGTGTGTGTGTGTGTGTGTGTGTGTGTGTGTGTGTGTGTGTGTGTGTGGTTATACATATGTGTGGAAAAAGAAGGAAGGAACATTGGTGCTCCGTGTTAAAGAGCCGTCGTCGTCGCCGTTGCCAATATTTGTTCAAGTTGCCTGGAATGAGATCTCGGGGTCCGGGTGAGATTTGTATGAACACAAGCTGCGAGTGATGTCATTCATTGAGCGGCGTTTCAGCCATGAATTGAAACAGAATGGAGTAAGCTCCTTTAATAGCTGCCTTCTTGAATCGTTGCCATCTCTCCTGGAGAATACAGCGAGTGTGTGTGTGTGTGTGTGTGTGTGTGTGTGTGTGTGTGTGTGTGTGTGTGTGTGTGTGTGTGTGTGTGTGTGTGTGTGGGGGCTTTCTTTATTTTCACACATGTTAGCACGTGCTATTACCAGGTCAGTCAGTAATCAAAAATGCCCTGAAACAAGAGAGGTTAAATTAGTTCACTGGATGTTGGCTCGGACTCTTGTTGGCGATGATCCGTTATGCAAATTCATGGATGGAAACCCGCTCGCTGTGGTTATGCTTTGTCACTGTGTGGGAACCAAACAAAACCCACATCAACATTCATATTTAGCCTATGCTCCGGAGCAGACTGGTGTTCATCATTCACTGGTGTTTATAAAGCCATAAAACTGTCATATCTTCATCTGTGCAGTCTGCAGCGTGAGACCAGCAGCTCAGAACTCTGAGCTGCTCTCCACCGTGTTCACCTGACAGCTGGAGTCGCTGGTCGCTGTGCAGACTCTGGTGTTTTACACTAAATATAAAAGATATAATGAGCTCAGCTGAAACATGAAACAGCAGAAAAAGTCTTCCTCCAGCTTCTTATGAGAAGTCTTTGAAGTGCTCCCAACAAGAAAAACGTGACCATCTACACCTCTGTAACAGCTGCTGATGAAGACCATGGGATGTGTTTGTTTGTTGTCTAATCAGCCTGAATCATGAGGATTATAACTTCCTGTTGTTAAAATCATCTTATTCCTCACCTGATGATGCAACTGGATCCATCAAACCCATCGACTCTGGATTCTCCACACTGAGACATATACAGAATTAGTTTGTATTAAATTATAAAGATAAAGTAGCAGAGATAACAGATGTGTGAACATGTCAGTGGGAGTTTAAGAGGCTGAATAAAATGAGAAAGCAGGACTTGTATTTTTACAGTGGCGTTTTTATAAATGAATTATTTTCTTATTATTGTGTCATACATAGAACTGCCCCCCCCCTCCCCCCCCGCCCACCTGGACTCAGAGACTCCACAAATCAGCATCATAAGCCGAGTATTAGTGAGTGAACGGAGCCACGAGCGGCGCAGCGAGGCCGCCAGCAGCCCTCGTGTATTTTGTGCATCTGAACATCATGACTCCTGTGATTCCTGGAAAAACAAGTGTGCTCATTAATCTTTCAGCTCGTACAGTTCAGAGCACTGAGGCGAGCTTAAACGTCCGCCGCGCTGCCTCGCAGCTATTCAGCCAATAATCTGCTCAGTGTGTGGTTATAAGGAAAATAATTCAACACCAAATCCACGTTAAGACGATAATGGCGTTTTGTACTCCTGCACAAATTCATCTAAGCCTCTTAATTATATGAGTTGTACAGTCTTTTGGCGAGCGCCTTCTTAACTGATGAAGTCACTCATACCAGGAGATTAGCCGCCTGGGAGGCCTCGACCTCTCAGATGGCGAGGCGGCTCGCTGCTGACCCATGATGTGAGGTAGGTGAGGTGAGCTGAGATGCCTTCACTTGCACGTGGTGCAGTCATTGTGTTGTTCATGAACAGAGAGAAAACCAACACCCCCCCATCCCCCCACCCACCCCCCCAATCCAAACCAGGTGTCAGGCAGAAAAACAAAGCAGAGTCTGTCCACTGAAACTTCCTCCAGTTAACGAGTTTATCACAAACGAACCCAAGATTAAAACTGCGGAGAGCACAGCGTGCGCATGAACCGGCAGCAGAGTTGTGTTTTCCCAGTTTGACAGGTTGACGTGAAGGAGGACTGACGAGAAACAAGCAGCAGTTTGACTCTGAGAGGAAAGTTCAGAGCGCTGAGGGAAGCAGTGGGTGGGCCAGAAGATTCACCTTGAACTCCGGTGACCTCAGTTTTCACCTAGAAACTCCGGGATCAGGAGGGTCTGAAGAATCCAGACTCCTCATGATTTATGTCCAGCTCTGAAGTTCAGTGCCAACGCAGGAAGAAGAGCTCGGGAGAGGTTTGGATCGGCAGCAGCGTTTTTCAGACTTGGAAGGTTTCCTCACTCTTCAGTATTTGACAGCTTCCCTCCTTTCTTTGAGTATCATCACCTTTCCTCTGCGCAGGAGAGCAACAGCGTGAAGGCCAGGAACACTGACTGAAAGTGAGCGCACCTATCCTCACGTTTAATGGATCGACTTTTATTTGTATCATCGTCAAGTCACGACAGAAGTCATCTCAAACTCAGCAGGTCCACACTTGTCTTTATAATGTTATTTACAGAGACACGGCAGGTCCCACCAAGAGCAAACACTCAGCAACAGTGGCGAGAAAAATCTTCCTTTAAAGAGGCAGAAACCTCGAGCAGAACGAGTCACCTGCCTCGACCTGTAGGGTTGACAGATGACCTTCAATAACTACAAACACTGTGTCCTTCAGACAACGAGGGACGACACGTCTACACTAGTAACACCTTCTCTCTTTAACCTAAGCCAAGTGTTGGAGTTCTGCTTTCAAGTCAAGTCTGACCTGCGTCCTCTCAGTCTGAGGTTCAACATCACTAATGAATCTTTAATCTGTTTCTTCAGTCGCTTTCTTTACTAAACATTTTCACCTGTAAAAAACCAGAAGATATTAGATCAGAAGACATTTATTAAACTTGGAAATGATCCTCAGTCTGACCCCGCCCACCTGGAGTACAGACCTGATTAGCACTGATCAGGATCCGCTTGATCCCAACTGTCAGGTGCTGGAGCCAGATTCCATCAGTCCTCCAGTCCCGAGCGGAGGCCGGGGAGCCGTGAACCTCAGGGCGACAACAACAGCTCAGTGTGCTCCGACCCCCCCCCCCTTCCTGCACCGCCAATTCATCAGGCCGGGCATGACACAAGAATTGCAGCCCCCTTAATGTCAAGGCAATCAGAGACTCAATCAGAGCTGCGGAGCACAGTGGGAACCACACTCCCAACACATGTGCACAGGAGTACCCTGAGGGCCCCAAATCTGCAGAACTAATGAGAGAGAATATATGTGCCCCACAAGTATGTGCCCTAGAGAGACTTAGCAGCAGCACAGGGACGCAGCACCCTTAGAGAGAAGGAGAAAAAAAGCAAATCAGCCAAAACGGCGCTCCTGTAACGAAGCTTTAACCCTTTATTCTGAGAGTTTAGCCTCGAAACAAGACCAAACCTGCCTGGACACAACCTCTGAGTCCTGGAGCAGGGAGGGAAACACCGCCCGTTCTGCCAGGGGCACATGGTTGATGCTGGGAGGGAGCGTTGTAGGTGCCTCACTCCAATGAGAGCTCTTAAATAATATTGATGTAAGCCTGGAGAGACACGTGGCCTGATTTAGATAATAGATGTGCTTTTTTTTTTTACTTTCCTTTAAATTACTGTCAATTATTCAAAAGAAACATTTCAAGTGAGAACAATGCCTAATTGGGAGTTACCAAGAAAAGCAAACTGTCCCCCATTGAGCCTTTTGCAACTTGCTTTGTCCTACTTTCCTCAGGCGCTGGGTGCAACAATGAAAATGTCAAAAGAAAGAAAGAAAGAGAGAAAGAGAGAGAGAGAGAGCAGTGACAGTATGAGCAGTGATTCTGGAAGCAAACAGGTGTGAAAACCTGAGAGTTTATTTGCTGGAAGGTGTTTTCAGTGTCAAAGTTGGTGGTCACAGTTAAATCATGTCCCAGTGTGCTGTGTGTTTTCTTAACCATGTCATCAGCCCGATTCTTGATGCTCTAATGCTTTTGGTATGCCTCTCCCTGACCTAGAAACAGGGATAAGCATCAGGCTTAATCAGGCAACAAAAATGGCAGCTTGCTCACTGTACACTTATGAATGAGGCTCTCATTATTAGAGGTGCTGATCGTCGGAGGGGGCGACGTTTCCCCTGAAAAACGGTTCCTTCTTAACCATTAGATTAGACCGGTCTCATGAATAGTCATAAGCCCGGCACGTCATTCTCATGAACCCTCGCTGGTATGAATATTCTAATGAGGCCGGGCCAGTTCTCTCTCCACAGCAAGCTTCTTCTTCTGCTCATGAATATTCATGACGGGAGGACGCCCGTCAACAGCGGCGCACCGTGCGGGTCAGTTGGACGCAGTGATCCAGCAGCATCTTCGGCTTAACCAACCATCTGGAGCGTTTAGGGAGCACAATGTGCCACGCCCCCGTCAGCTCCCAAAAAATAAAGTACAAGATGAATTACATCACCGCCGACCGCCATCTTTAAACTCCTGAAAAGACTGCGTCGCTCAATTTCTCCCCAATAGAAACCCTGAGCTCAAAAGAAGGATGAGCGCTGATCTTCAGTTTCTTAAACCGTGGTTTGGGGCCCAGACCGGGTCCTCAGATTGTTTCAACAATGCATTTACTCACTTGGTTCAGTCCACATTTGTTTGTCCCACAAGAGGACATCACAAAAACACAACAGCATGGAAGATGAACACGACGACTCAGCTGAGGACAGAGAGCTGCCGTGCACGCACATGATAAAAAACATAAGGATGAGAGAAAGAAAATCCCAGGAAAACAAAAATATGTGAGGTTCAGTGGAAAAAATGAGTCACGTGTTTGATATTTCTGAATGAAATGGAAACTGTTTCCTCTGTTGTTATTAGAGTCAATCAGAATAAAAAAACCTCTAAAATCACCACAGATTTATTCCCAGCAGCTACAAAGAAAACCAGGTGTTGAAGTTGGTGTGCGTCACTTACAGTTTTAATGTCTCCCACTTATGTAGAACCGGGGGAGGGGGGGGGGGGACTGTTTCCAGCAGTCCTGTTACTAATGTTCAGTTTGTGATAATTGCTGTTGCGACACCTTGTTGTGGGTCACCTGACGAGTCACACGCGCAGCCTTGACTAATCAGGGAGGAGTTGTTGTTGTGATTTGGAGACTGTGGCTTCTTCTGCTATTTTCAGAGACTGTGACTCACCCCCCCACCCCGCCACCCCCCCACTTGTCATCCCCGAGCTTCGTGCCTGAAATCTCACACTCTAATATCTGTAAGTGTTTTGTGGCAGGACGGCAGGTGGATGCCTGAAGCGTAAGTCAGGAGGCATCTGAACAACAACAAGCCGAACAGGAAACCACGAGTCAGACTGCGATCCCACCCCCCGCCACTGGACGGACGCCACGCCACCGGTGAACTTTGAGGTGAACTGATGGAAATGAGGACGATCAGGCTGGATGTGATTCAGTCACATTTCTCTGTTTTTAAATACTTTTCTTCTTTTCACGCTTATTTATTTTACTTTATTACGTTCACATTTTATTTCTGCTTTTATTTTTTAAGGCCCAAACAGCTGTAAAAATTTAGACATGCTCCAAAATGAACCGTCTTCAGAGTTGACTGAAGTCATTCCTGTTTTCCAAATTTGATTAGATTAGATTTGTTGTGGTTGTTTTCTTCCATTGTATTTAATAGTTTAGTTCTATGAGGCATGTTTCGTCTCTCCTAGAATCAACCTTAAAAAGAACGTTTTACTTGCTAAATGCAGAGAGATACGGAGGCCCAACTCTGTCAGGAAAACAAAGCAGATCAACAGTTGTGCATTATCACAAGAAAAACTCCTCAGTGAGTCACATACATAAAACATTTAGTTAAATGTAGGATTTTCTCACTGAAAATAATTATTTACTGAGTCAAAATTTTAAGATATTAAGTTTCCATTTTGTCAAAATTACAAATGTAAGTCAACATTCTGATATTATAAAATACTGTGTCAAAATTAACATATTAAGTAAGATAAATGAGAAATGACATTAAAACTATGAGAAATGATCATTTACAATGTCAAGATGACGATAATGACATTAAATCATAAATATATTATTATGTCAAGATGCTCCATTTTGAGAGTAAATTAAAAGACTAAAATATAAAGTAACATTTAAGATATACAAGTCAAATTTACTTTACTAAATTAAAACTTTTAATTCTTACTGTTTATTTATTTTTGTTTTTTCTCGGCACAAATGAACTTCCATATTCCAGAGCTGCAGGAAGATATTCCAGTTTTATTTGTGTGTTTCCAACACTGAGCACTTGATCTAAAAACAGTTTAAACTGCAGAGAATCCGAGTGTAAAACTGTGACTGACCCTCATTTGTTATGAGTTTGAGCCATCAATCATCCGGAGAGACAGTAATCTTTTTCCCTGGAGGTGGGCCTCTATCAGAGGTGAGCTCCAACCCTCACTTTAATTTTACAGCCTGTCGAAGAAACCGCAGGACTGATAAGGTGAGGATGAAGCTGGTGGCTGCTGATGCCTCGGGTGAAAGAAAACCTGGAGATGGAGCGTGCATATTTTGATAAGTGCAGTGGAACATTCCAGTCATTCTCCAACATAAACTCATGAGAACGAGCAGCGGCGAGAGGCGACGCCCCTCTTCGAGATCCCTCTTCTTCCCTTCACCCTGCAGCTGCTATCACTGTCTCTTTCAGACGTGTTGCCAGGCTGCTGTCATGTTTTCTCGGTCTAATGCTCACTAAAGCTTCACGGCGACATAATGAGCTTCGTTTGAGAAAGTTTCCACTTGTCTGAAATGTAGAAAGACACTTGGATGTGTTTATGTTTCTGCTTTAGTAACTCAGCGGGCTGTTTTTCACAGTCACAGTGCTGAGGTACAGAAACATGCTGGAGCTCCCACATTACAGTGGAAAAACGACTTAAATACTTAACTTAATTTAGTAACACCGCAGTGGAAAATACTTAATTACAAGCCAAAGTCTTACAGTTAAATTGTAAACAAGTAGCATTACTGTTAAATTAATGAAAGGCAGAGGATCACCAAAGTTATTACATTTCATCCTGAGGGGAACATGAAGCAGATTTCATCCACAGAGAAACTGCTAACGATCTGGTGCCAGAAGAAAAATCACTGCATCGCCAAAGTCAGAGGGATTCATCATATCGTGACCATGAATGTCTGCACAGCATTTCACGTCAATCCATCCAACAGTATATTTAATCTGGAAGTGGTGGACTGATATTACCATCCCTATAGATATACACTGTTAGCATGGCTAACAGTTAGCATGGCTCATGATATAATCCACTGAATTCATCTTCTCAACAGGTTCTTTGACTCTAAACTCAAAGACCTCAACATGCTGGTGTTGTGATTCATCCTCTGGGCATCATGAATGTCCGCACAATTTTGTGCCATGTCATCCAGTAAATATTTAGTAGTAACAGTAAACAGTAAAGATGTTCTTAGTTAATAAGGGACAACTTTGACCTGATGAAAAGTCTGGGGAGCTCTGGAGTCAGTCTGGTTCATCCTCTGGGGAACATGAAGGCCTGTGTAGAAACCTGAGAATCCATCCAACAGCTGTTGAGTTATTTTACTGTAAACCAAAATATTACTGACCTCATGGTGGCGCTAGAAGAAAAGTCTGAGGAGCTCTGGAGTCAGTCTGGTTCATCCTCTGGGGATCCTGACTACTTGGATAATAGTTTATAACACATACATTACACTAAAAAAACAAAAATATCAACGTCACAGTGACAGTAGATAAAAAGTAAGGAGGTCACCAAGTTGAAATTCATCCTCTGGGAACCATGAACGTCTGAAGTTTTATGGCAGTGCACCAAATATATTTCAGAGTTCACTTGTATCCACTCTGGCATCAGACATATTGACACACAGACCTGAGACTTCATTAAGCAGAATACAATCTGGAGGAAGGTCAAGTCAAAGGTGAAAAGCTCTGGCAACAAACACCAAATTATGTGAAGAAATAACACCCACGAAGAGAAGGTGAAAACACACGGCTCTGCCAAGTGTGTGATTAAAAGTACACATCTCCAGTCCTCCAGTCCTTCCTCCACTCTTTATCCTGAGTGTGTCATCTCTATTATCTCTGCTTCCCTGTGGCACCTTCCACCAACTGCTCATGTACCTGAGCGTAAACACTTTGACCTGGAAACACCAGAGCTGAAAAACAGCAGAGCGAGTTACGCTCTTAATGAGGAATAATAACAGACTTTAAGGCTTTAGCTGAAGAACTGATGGAACCTCCTGCACAGACAAACCTGTCTATCGTGAGGATGCTGACGGGTGAATTCCAACGAAGGTTTTTTTTCCCAGAAGGACATGCAGCATTTGGGAAATGAAGTCAAACTCTTATTTTTTTCCACATCTTGAATTCTACTTCAGCACATGAAAATGACTTTTTGATATCAGCTACCTGTACATGGCCTTGACATACCACAGCTCCCTCGGAGAGCACCTCAACTTTCCCCTGATTTTTCCTCAGATGGAAAACTGATACTGATATTCCCAATATTGTGTGACCTGAAGTGGACAGAGAGGCCTCATGCATCCAGCAGGCCGGCTGCAGGATGCAGAGGCTGCATGTTGCACGTCCCCCGAGGTGACAACAATGTGTCTGCGTTGTTGTGTTTCCATAAGCCGAGGTAGTTCCACCCACCGACGTAGAAAGCAGAAGCGCCAGGCCGCGGTGCTGTTGAGATGTGGGAGGTGGCCACTGTTTCCAGCAGCTGCATTTTTATTTAAATTAAGAAATTAACGTGAGGTTGTAACCTGTAGTTGTCAAGGTTACGAGGATGAAGTCAGTGAAAAAGCGCAGAGTAATGAATCCAATTGTTGGACTGTTGATAATAAAACGTAGTATGTTTTTATTACATAACATTAATTCAACTTATGCAGGTTCTATTGGTCATATTAAGGTGTATTTCTGTAATAGAAATGAATGTAGCTGTTGGAGTTATGATGTAACTGTCTCTTCTCTTTCTGCAGACCACATCCAATCTGATCTGAGGAGAGGGGCAGGTGAGCCCCCCCCCCCCCCCAGGTGACAGGTAATGCACATTGTCACACACTGTAAATGTGATTTATGGGTCATAACCCCTCCCAGTCCTGAAACAAATTAGAGCTGCTCCTCATCCACTGTAAATCAGCAGCAGAAGCACATTCAGTCCCTCTGTGTGTCTGTCAGAGTCACAACACAGAGCCGCTCTCACCTGCCGAACTCCACGCCGACGTGTTCACCTGAGCTGAGTGTGTGTCGTGCAGCTCGTCCTCGGGGCTCGGCTCATTAACATTCCTGTGTTTTGTGGTGGACCTGCTGATGCCGAGCAACAGGATAAAACAGCTCCCGCGTGTCACCTGACCTCGCCACGAAGCGTGCTCTATAATTGACTAGATCTCCACTTAATTCCTCCGCACGACCTCGCCACCTCGAAACTCACAACACGACCCGCCCGAGGAATCTCTGCTCTTTGTCTGGGACATCTGTTTTTACCAAACTGCAGCCAGCTCAGCCTCCGCCAAGAAAACTCACAGGAGGAGTCACAGCAGGAAAATTCAACTTGATTCAGAATCAATGAGCAAAACACTGAAACACGACTCTGGGACTTTATCTCACCTTCTGAAATAAAAACATCCCATGAACCTCTGCCACATAATCCAACTTTTATCTTCCTGATCAGCTGTTCTCACTTTACTACCTCTGAGCATAACATGCAATTTTCTGTCTCCTGTAATTTACAAAGAAGGCAAAGAGAGAAGGAAGCAGAAGCTGCTTCACCACAACTGAGGAAGCTTCATGTGATAGTTCTAGTAGTGATTTATATATTGATAATAATAATCCAATAATAAGACCTTTAATACCACTTCTGTTTTGATTATTTATCTCATTTTAGCCTGTTGCTACTAACGAGCAACATGCTAATGCTAACATTAGCTCCTACTAGATTACCTCTATTGTACAAATCATGTGTTAATAACAAAGATGTTTTTTACTTGATTAATAAAAAGGCTAAAAGCAAAAAAGAATGGATCAGTGATTATCGTCTGGTCGGTGAAATAGAAGCAAACAATGATGGACGCCTGGGAAAGTTCCCAGAGACAGAGATCGTCCTGTTCGTCTCAAACCTCAAAATATTCAGTTCAATGATAAAATAAGCTCCAGACAAGAAGCTGGAGCCAGAGAGTGATTGACGTTTCTGAAAGTTTCTTCAGTGATTAATAATTATTGATGAATTGTCAGGGCTGTGGAGTTGACCTCTGCAGCAGAGCGTGCATCATAACAAGTGCTCCTCTCTCCCTCTTCTTCTTCCCTCTGACGCCCTTTCCTCCCTTTGTTTTTCATCTCTGTGTCTCTCTCTCATTCCTGAGCAGCAGCAGACAATGTCAGATGACTCGTCACTTCATCACCTGTCAGATTAAGGGGCGACTGTTTTCTCTCTGAAACGTATCATTTCACACACTTAGCGACAACATTTCTCATGGCTTCAGATGGCGCTTACCGGATTATTTTTAGCGGCAATTATCCTTGTGATGAACGTCAGCGCGGCGCGTTACCAGATATCGTGTTTTCTCGTTTGTCTGTCGTGCATGTGAACGTGTTTACGAGCTCAGGCGGCGGACGAAACCAAATCAACCCAGAATCACACAGATTGCGTCTGTACTCCCAATCATGAAGGGCGTGACCCCGGAGGTCAAACACTTGACCCTTGAAGTCCCGCTGAGATTTGCTGAGGTATAATTAGGCCTGTTTAGAGCCTTTGTATGCCTGAGTGGGCACATGTAGACTCTATAGAGCGGTCTGTTCTTACTCCCAGCCCCGAGGAAACAGCCACCGGCCGCCGAGGGGAATCCGCACTCTGTTTCTCCGCTGGAAGAAAAGCTGGAACGTGCTAAGTGGATTTATGGGATTCAGTTTGAAAAGCATTCTTCAGCTTTCATTGTAGGCGGCTGAGCTCCGGAGAGACTATTTGTACTTTCTTGTCATCATGGATCCTCCTTCATCATCAGCAACAGCAGGAACATTTTCCTGTTACCTGGGTTACAGATAATCGCCACCATATCCAAGATATTATCAATACTGAGGTCATGAGTCACGTTAAATCAGCTGCCACTTTTAAAAGTTTTATTAGGTTTTCCAAACCACCAGAAATAGAAGAGGTCCTTATCAAGCTGTGTGTTGAATGCTTGGTTCCTTCTCCGGCTGCTTTTTAATTCTTTAATTAACACTAATGCATCAAGTACAGTGTTAAATATTTACTTTATGATTATATTCCCCTAAGTACGGTACCGTATAAGCTCCAATATGTCCACCCCAGGTCTGTCACAAGGACATGATGTCAGTGTCCAAAGCTTTAAAAATGATGCTTCATGTTGTTCTTTATGGCCAATTTTCTCCAAATGAGAATATTGTGGAAGAAATATTGAATCTTAAATGCCAGACAATCTGACTACGAGGTCCATCTAGTAGCTGCTCTGGACCTTTCAGTCATGTCACATGGTATTCCTCCTACTTAATAATAACAATGTAAAAGTCAATAACTTTAATAGCGTGTAAAAGTTGTTTAAATCCATGTCTTAAGACAAATGAGGTAAATGAAACTAAATCCTCACAATTGGATTGAACCTGCTTTAAAGAATAATTATCAATAATAATAATAATAATAATAATAATAATAATAATAATACTCACTGTGATTATTTAAACACTTCTGCCATCATGACTATTTAACGTTGAATTGCTTATTTCACTGTGGAGGGTTATGTAACTAAGTCTGTGGCCACACAGCTCCACGTAGGCCACATTTCACAGTTGGTTGAAATAAGAATGAAAAACTCAAAGATTCACCCAGGACCTGAAAAGGCTGAGGCCAGCACTGATCGTTAATTCATATAATATATCAAATATGACATGAGACGATTAGCAATCAGCTGGGAAAAACCCTCCGGCAGCAGCTGCTCTGCTGATAATTACCAGCAGGGAATTTTTGTGGGTTTTGACATCTCCCACTAGGAATCACGAAATGTAGAAATGTGTCAACACATGTGGCTGAACATGGCAGAGAAACCGCCGGTGTCAGCCACCCACGGTAATTGCTCCTTGTGGTTTTTCGGAGGTGGATATCACGTCGAGTGAATGTTAAATATGCTGCGATAAAAAGGAACAACAACAGCTGGCCTCACGGTCACCATCTTTGAAGTGATGATTGCAAAGACATACACCTATACTTTGTTGTAGCTGCAAGACGTCAGAAGATTCCTCCGTCTCTTTGAAAGTCCTTACAGCATTACTGCCTTGCTCCCTCTGCCAGGGACTCACTGTGGACTAGAACCACTAACCTGAGCGCTGTCGAGCCGCCGATCCAAACCTGAGTGTACAACCTCCAGGAACTGCTCACACGCTTCACGACACAACGACACATCCATACATTTGGTAATAAGAAATTTATTTTTCAACAATAACAAAGAACAAAATATTTCAAAAGCATATTCATATGTTACAGCGACTGTACAGGGATCAGATGGCGTGTGCTTTACTCTAAATGATTCTGGAACAAGCGCTAACAAAACGAAGAAAGAAAGCTAGGAATATTTAAGTAATTTGATGAAAAAATATGAAATATTCCATGTCTAGGTACAAAATAGAAAAGAGATTAAGCTGATTATGGACTGATATTATACCCTGATACAGTGTTTAGGCCTCTTTAACTGTCTTTTACAACAACAGAACATGACGGCGTTGCCATCTTTCAATAGCTAAACCTCTTGGCCTCTTTGGTTCCATGATTAGGTATAATACATTTGAACAGAGCTCAATTTTGCTTCTATAAAAATAACTTTTTTTATTCAATGGCAGTTTCTATTTATTTTATTTTTCTTATTACTAGTCACGCAAGTCCTCAGTGCAAATATTCTAACAACCGTTCGCTTTGAAGAGTAAGCGAAAGATTACAGTGGCAAGCGAGGTGGAGGTCGAGCGTGGGCCTGGAGGCGGGAACAGGTGAGATAACGAGCAGGTATTTCTCTGACATGTATGAAGCCTGTGAATGAGAGCACAATATAATAGAGCAGTGAAATAACAGGTCGCTGAAACGTTTAACCTGAAAATCTCAAAGTGATGTCAAAGTGACTGAGGCCCGAAACTGTGTCTCAAAGTGTGTTACGGTGCCAAACAGGCCGTGATGGGAACCCAACTGGGACACATTCATTTAGACTCCAAAATCACTATTCATGCATCACATTTGGGTCAAACTTAGCCCCAGTTAGCCTCTTTTTATATTTCACACGTTTCATTTAATGATGACATAATGGAAGTAAAAGTTAGACAGAAAAAACTGAAGTATATCTGAGACCAACCTGATAAACCCTTCCATCCATCCGGCACCAACATGTTTTTCCCTCTTCCCGCTCATGATCATCTGGAGGCCGCTTAAATTTCTCTCATGACTCACTGGACAAGTGGTTTGTAATAATAGAGAGTTGAATAAGAATCCACTTGTAAAAGTAAAAGTAAATATTTATTCCAACCCTGTCTGCTAAAGGTTTACACGTTACGAATTTTCAACAGCAAATAGATTTTGAACCAAGTGAAATGTCAGTTTTCCTCTCAGTTAAATATTGACGGAGTCGACAGAAAGGCCAAGTTTCATTTTTCACCATTTAACCAAAACAGTTTTTCCCTAAAGTGTTTCTGTGGAGTAAACCTCACCACAGGCAGGATGGACAACGCCCACCATCCTCCCCGACCACCTCGCTTCAGTCCACCAACGCAGCAGGAAACAGCAGCAGCAGTTACAGAACGTATTGGTCAAAGCAGAATATGTAAGTCATGTTCAGGAGGCCGGGGGGAGTTTTACAAGGGTCATCAGTCCTGGTTGGACCAGCTTTAAACACTGTTAAATGACAAACTTTCATTTATTTGAGTGGAGCCAGATCAAGATCATAGTCTGTGTCGCAAAACAAGACTCTGCCTCCCCCTGCCTCCTCTTGCCTCCTCCTGCCTCCTCTTGCCTCCTCCTGCCTCCTCCTGCCTCCCCCTGCCTCCTCCTGCCTCCAGCTGAAACCCGACCTGCCCCTGCTTGCCACACTTACGTTTCAAGTATTGGTGATAGTTTGTCACTAGAGCTTAAGTTCAGCTTGTGTGTGTATGGGTAAGTACTATACATTGCATAGCTCATGCGGCACTTATTTCTTTTAGAAGGGCTGTGGGCAACGGTGCGCCACGCAGGGCTCGTTAAAGGCATTTCAATCTGCAAGTGCTATCGAAGTGTGTGTCGGGAAGTGCGAAGCTGCACCGTCACTAAACTGAGCAATATGGCAACTTGTCACTTTCTCTGACTGAAGTGAGAGACGCGTTCAGTATTTATTGATTTGAGCGACTGGAGGGAATCGAACCCTCCTCCTCCAGCAGAAGCTGAGGGAAGGTTTCGTCCGCAGAATCCAAACGTTAACAAAGACGTGAGGTCACTCCTGATTCGTTCCACCACCTTCGTGTGCTGGTCACACACTATAAAAGAGTATTTGTTCAACCCATACTGTGAGTGGAAGATGGAAAACAAATGATTCTTTTTAAAGACACCAAGACCAAAGAGGTTCGCCTTTCCCTTTGTTAAATATAAGTCACTGTTTAAGAATGAAAAGCTAAAGTTTGTTCAGTGATGGTTTCATTTGATACCAAACGTTGTAATTTGGGGGGGGGGGGGGGTTCACAGGAAAGACTTAAATAATTTTAGGAAAGGAACTAAGAATCCACAAACGAGTCACTGATGAAACTAGTTTATCTGGACTTCCCTTCCTCCTCACGACCTTGAGCAGCTCTGCAGAGATCAGTCAGAGTTCAGGTGAAGCAAACCCGAGCTGGTACAAGTTAAAACAGCAGTATCTGTCAGAGCCGTGTCTTCCCTCAACAACCTCAACTATGAAGAGCATGAGGAGAATAATCCAGAGACATGAAAGGGTGAGAATGACGCGACCTCCCAACAGTTCTCCTTTCTTTGCCCTTCAGAGTTGACGCCTCACACCGGCGACTCTGCCTTTAGTTCAGAGTCGTTCACGGTTTGGCGACAGCGTCAGTGTGTCCGTTATGTTTCCGTCCCTTTCTTGAATGTGTCCAAATGTTCACGTCTGTGTGAATGTGACTCCGGTCCAGAAGTGCTGTACGTTGGTGAAGCTGGACAGGTGTGAAGACATTGTCAGTGTTTGAACACACTGTTCTTTGAGGAGGCATGGCGGAGACGCCCACACCTTCTTTGTGACTCTCCTAAGGCTCCTCCACCTCCTCTGGAGACATGTTTCTTTTCACCTTCAAGGTTGGATTTATTTTCTACACATGGAGATGCCCACGTCTAAACAACCAGCACCTATGCTGCGTTGTGAAGGCTAGTAGGTCACGTGAGTCTTTGTCAAACCAGATCCTCACTAACTTCCAGAGTTTAATGAAGAACCTCAGATACTGATTGTTTTCCAAAGTGGATATTTAAAGATTTGGAAGCGAACGTCCCTTTGAAGGTCTTCCAACAGAGGATATAACAAAATATATCAACAAACATAAATATATATACAGGTTTTTGTGCAGGCATACATGAGGGTGTGTAGATATGTGTGGATGAGGTTGTGTGTGCACATGTTTTTTTTTTCTCCATCGTCCATAAATATTCTGTTTCTATATTCATTTTTGTTGTAATATTGTGAATCTGTTGAAAGTTAAGTTCTTCAGTTCCACCTTAAATAAACAGGAATAAGAGAGACTCAAGCGCAGCCACACTCCTCCACGATCATGTTGGGAACGTCCCGCTTCACGATGTTGTACTCATCGTCAAAGTAGAGCATGGACATGGTGCTGAGCTTGGTGGGAATGCAGCAGGAGTTCATGGAGCCCGGACTCATCCCCCGCATGCGGTACTGGTTCACCACCGCCGTGTGAAAGGACGAGGCCGAACCGGGGACGCCCGCCATGTAGGCCGGACAGTTCCCCTCGCAGTAGTTCCCAAAGTAGCCCGACGGCGCAATGATCCAGTCGTTCCAGCCGATGAGCCGGAAGTCGATGTAGAACTGCTGGCGGCAGCACAGGTTGCTGCTGCCGTCGCACTCCAGCCCCCTCTTGCGGATGCGGTGTTTGTTGTCAGCTTGCCGCGCCTGCACCACCAGGAAGGGCCGGTGAGACTCGTCATTGTGGTTGAGCAGGACGGGCGTGACGCCGGCCGCCTCGCAGCCTTCACAGCGCACGTCCAGGTTCTGCCGCCGGTCGCCCTTCTCGAACACCAACCGCACGGCATCCGTCAGCATGAAGGTGTGCCAGCCGCTGCGCTTCAGCTCCACCCGCTTCTCCACCAGGTTCCACTTGCTGCCGAGTCCTGGCTCCTGGTAATACACCTTCACCGTCACCTTCCGCCGCGGACGCACCTCCACAGGAGACGGCAGCAGCTTGAAGTAGAGCCAGAGGGTGGCCTGCGTCACGTACAGGTTCTGGTTCCCCTCACTGGAGATCAGGAAGAACAGGCTGGACTTGGACGTGACGATGTCATCTGAGGAACACAAACACAACAGAGGGATTGATTAGTGATTGATAACAATTCAAAAGCCTGTAAAAAAAAAACTGTCTAAACCTCAGACTGTATATCTTCATGGTTTTTATTTTGGAAGACTTTGAACAAGCACTGAAACCAAGGATCTGTCAGCTCGTCCTCAGGTTCACCGTGTAGAAGAGAAAACTACTGAACAGCTTAAAGTGAGACCACAGCCCCCGTCCCCCCCTCAGCCCAGGGTGGCACAGATCCTGTGGACTGTGACAGGAAAGCGTTGGGCGCAGCGCCACTTGGCCTCCAACTCGGCCCAGATATGAGAAGAGGGGGGGTTAAGAGAGTGGCGCACAAAGGTTCAAAGGCTTTGCGTTGAATGCTGCCTGAAAATGAGATGGTCTGGAGCCGGACTGTCTTCACAGTGAGGCCTGAGAGCGCGGGGCAGCGCAGGAGCTGCAGCCACTGACTGGCTGCTGCTGCTCACTGCAGACGCCCAGAGGCTTTTCATGTGGAACCACTGACAGCTCTGGAAGCAGCAACGACTGAAAGGTTCAAACCCCTCAGCAGCAAAAATCTGACTTTCTCTCAGTGTCTTCATAATAAAGTCAGAGCTACCCCCCCCCCTTCCTGTTTTCCACCACTAATGAAAACTAAAAGTGCTTGGACTAAAGCACAAAAACAAGATAGCTCTTGTCTGGGCTGCTCTGTGTGTATGAGTAATTCATCTCTTCACTTATTGCTCTTGTGGGCTTTATTGTGTGCTTCTCTGCCGGCCAGTGCTCCCATTAAGGACGGATAAAGTTTTGATCTTGAGCGGAGACATGTAAATATCCTGAGAGGACTCCTGGGTAATTGATGGTGTGATGAAACAGGACTGTGCTCACTGACACAGCGTTCAGTGACTGTTACTGAAAGCTCCACACGTCTCACCGTCACTTCCTGCCTGTGTAACCACGACGCACTGCAGCTACAGCGAGGGCGACGAGGACAACACATGGGGCGGGGCTGATTGACAGCTGTCAGGCGGAGAAGATTAGAGCCATTCATCAGGTCTGAACCTCCTGAACTCCGAGCGAAGCTGACCACCAGGAATTGAGGCCGACAGTTAGTGAGAAGAGAGCAGAGAGTTTTTACCAGGAAAAGACCAGACTCTGTTACCAATCATCAAAGGCACTTTCTAGCCAGCATCCTCACGCGTTACCTCACCCATCACGGGACGCAGTAATCTTTGAGTCGTTACTCAGCAGCTTGAATGTTAGATCACACTCTGCTGCACAATGATCAGACGCCGCTGTCATCCAGGCAGCGGGAGAATCAAGACCCGCAGTTCAGTGCCGACGAAACGCAAACAAACCTGAAGCTGAGCTGCAGGTGCAGATGCATTTGTCAGCACCTCTTCTATCAAACCACTAAAACCTTGACTTGCTCACTTGCTCTAAACTGTGGGATCAAAGCGGCAGCTACAAAAGCCTGTAATGTAGATGTAAACAAAGGCTGTGTCGCAGGAGGAGGCTGCTAAAGGCCTGAATGTGTTGACGGCTGCTGGGGAGTGGCCGCCTCACAATGACATGGAGGAGGATAGTTAAGTGACGGTTTGAGAGGGAATTCATTTGTCACAGACGACCAGCTGCATTGTCTGAGATGGTAATGAGGAGACGGAGGATTCCTCACATGAACTCCACGACATGATAAACTCAAAGACGGGATGAGGCGGAGCCGACGGAGGATGGAGCGATAACATCCAACTGCTCGACAAAAGCCCAGTTGTGGTGTCGGTGCGGAGACGTAATTGATCTGAAGCGGTCAGAAAGTGTCCACTAAAATAAAGTGACGGCGGTGCGTTGAGTGGGACGGACAGCAGCTGTTCTGAAAGTCATGACATTACATGAGGCAAATATTTAGGTCTTGATTCCTCTCTGGTGAAGGCCACAAATGTTTAGTGAGGAATAACAGACAGATAAATAAACCAGTGTGTTGCAGCAGTGACGCCGTTGTGTAACATGCAACTTACTTCCACCACGGCTTCCCAAAATCAATTTATAGTGAAGTTATAAAAGATGAAATTTAGGCTGAAATAATTTTTAGAAAAACCTTCTGCCTCGTCATTTGCTCCATGAATCTTCACTGGAAGTGTCTGTGGTGTGTGGTGGAGCGGCGGGGGAAGTGAAGAACAAGAATATCACGGATGTTCAAATGGTTAAAATGACTGGCATCCAGCGGGGGCTCCAGTTCCTTCTCTTTTTTCAGAATTGGTGAATGATTTTCTGTTTTGCATCACAACCAGAGCTCTAGTTACTTTTCAGGACACCGAGGTCACGTCCTTTTCTTTTTCCAGTCCGGGGATTTCAGAAGCTTTGGGGGAGTTTAAACTCTGCAGTTAAAAACATGGTGGTTCTTTTCAGGCTGTGGTTTCCAGTGCAGTATTTCTGACTTGGCAAAATAAATAAGTAAAAGTAGCTTTCATAAAATTTTAGAGCACTTTGTTTTACATGTTGTAATATCTTAATAATTAGTTTGAAGCAGTTACTGATCTGCTGAAGATTTTGTTTAAAACAGCTGCTCCAGAAATTATAATATTAGTACCAGATAACTTCCTAAAATATGAAAAATATAATTAGAGACTTTTGTTTTAGTGTTCGATTAACTCATGACCTCAGTATTTCTAACATCCTGGCTACGGCCCTGGTCACAGTCTTTCAACCTGTATATGCGGCGCCACGTTTAGTTCCAGTGCAGGTCACTTTTCATCCGAGGTTTAATGAACAATCTCTGAACTTTAGATTTTACATTTAACGACTTTAAATCATGTTTAAAAAAAAACAAAGTTATTTAAACATTTTTACACAACTCAGGCCCATCCTCTCGCTTCTGTGGAGCTTTGGGTCATTTCACATTATCTTCCCTCAAAAATCTGATCCTCGACTTTTAAACTTCAACCTCCATCTCCTGAAGAAGACCATGTGATTTGATCAAAAGCTTCACAACATCTTTTAACTAACAGGCCTTGAGTTTTGTTAATGTTTTAATGTTGTTTGGAGATAAACCACAACGGCCGTTAGCTCGCAAACACAACCCGACTAAAGACACCAGCAGAGACGTTGCAAAGAAGCTTCGTTCATGAAAATTCGACATTTGAACTCCAAACTGTGACAAACGTTCTCGCAGGAAACTTAACAAACCAACACCATGCACTCGAGCACCAGTGTTTTTTCATATAGGGCCTGTAGTTAGATCACACACACACACACACACACACACACACACACACACACACACACACACAGTGAATTCTAATGGGGTGCCAGGCTGCAGGGTTCAGCCCGTCAATCTGCATTCAGGCTGCACGACGGCCGACACAAAAGCTCTGACCTTATACTGAGGGGACTGATTCAACACAACCCTGTCATGTCACACACACACACACACACACACACACACACACACACACCCCTGGATATAGCATGTACACGCCAACGCAGACACTCGTGGAAACACAGGCAGTTAAGAAAACATCAGAAACACACAAAGACGTGACAGACTCACAAAAGCTCAGATACTACAACAGCAACAGGGATAAATGAGCCTGAGACACATGACATAATGAACACACACGGGTTCAGAGTAACAGCCCTGAGTGCCGACGTGAAGCCGCCGTTTGTTGATGTGGAAAGCAGATGTTTCCGTAGAGTGCCGTCGCTTTCAGAGGCGAGCGGACGGACGCACGTGGGCGAAGCAGGTGGCGTCGTTGATCATTTTCAGCCCTGCTCTGCTCCTTTCAGCCGCCCCTGAGTAAATTGTTCCTCTGGGCCTTGACGCCGCGCCATGTCCCCGCTGGCAGCCGCTCAGCGCTGGTAACGCAGCCAACTGGCAAACGCACGGTGCCGAGGTGGAAGGTCTGCAACACAGCGGCCACAGAGGGAAACATAGGAATCTAAAAGGCTCTCAGCGGGGAGCAAACCTCCGCCGACACCGAGTAAAGCCGCCCAAGTTTATGTTTGTGTGAGGCTGGGTTTTCTAGGAACGTGAACACAACACTGGGGCAGAAGCCAGAAGTCCCACATGTCCAACTTAATCTGGAGCGCATGAATGCAGCAGAGTAGTTCATGCATAAAAGGAAAAAACCCAGAATCTAATCAGTTTGTTTCATTCACCAAACTACATTCAAGAGTTTTTTGATCCGTCTTTCTAAATGAAATCATCATTTTTCCATCGTCGTCGACCGACATAAAATCACAACCTTTACTTCATCTCTTCGGTGTTAAAGCTGAAGTCTGAGACCCAGCACACTTTTAATTTAGACTGATCAGCACTTGTTCCTGGAGACATGTGCCTGACTTTAAGGAGCCAACAGAGGTGTTTACACCAGGAACAAACAACATATGATGAACACAGACGGGACATTTAATGGACACAACGCCAAAGAAGACAAAGACGCATTAAAACATCTTCAGAAACTGACAGAAGAAAGATGGAGAGCTTCCAGTTTCACAGATCCACGCAGGTAGCAGCTACAGATGGTCTTTGCTTTCATTTTGGCGGGTTTTTTTCAGGCCCTTGCATCAACATCTGTTCAACATCAGCATGTTCTCTGGTCTGTTTCTCATTCAGTCAGTATATAAAGACACACACACACACACACACACACACACACACAAACAGCAGCAGCAGCACTAGAAATCTCACAAATTGAGTCACAGTGTCACAAAACCACAACAGGCTCTAACACACTCAGCCTGTTGTGGTGGCTCAGACCAGCCTTCACATCTTACATGTGCATGATGTGTTTTATGATCAGAGGAGGGTTTTTTCCCTTTTTAGGGTCAAATCTGATGTTTTAGATGAAAAGCAGAACCTGTGTCATGACCTTCAGAACCGAGCTGCAGCAGATCCTGTCAGCTGCTTGTTGCAGAGACAAGAACGAGAATCAGTCAAAGTGTTTGATGAATGAGTTGGAATAAGACGCTGATCTGATTATTGTTTGTTTCAGGAAAATTGTTGAAAAATGTAAAAACTGCATTTAAATCAGGTGAAACTTTGTAATGAGAAATATTTGTGTGTCTGTAACTGAAGCCTGGAGACGTGCAGCTCTTCTCCGTCACGCACCTTTCTCTGCGAAGCTGATGATCTCCGAGCTCTCCTCCAGCACCTCGTTGCTCATCGGGTGTCCGTCCAGGTTGGGGATCTCCACCCTCCCGTCCTCCCGCAGCTTCCCGGCGTGGAGCTTCCGCAGCGCCGTCACCATGGCCGCCTTCGGGACCGGGTGCGTGATGTTGGGCCTCTCCCGCATCTGTAGCCTGCTCAGGATGTGCCTCTTTACCGCCTCCAGGAAGTCCACGTTCAGCCGGCCCGACTCGGGGTCCTCCGGCTGAGCGATGCCGCAGGACGCGCAGGTATCCCGGGGCGCCGTGTGCGCCTCCGCCTCGGTCCCGGACGCAGCGGTGCAGCGGATGGAGAGGACGCAAGCCACGAGGAGTGCCAGTCGGAAGAGACAGCTACTCATTTTCTGTTCGAGGAGGAGAAGAATAAGTTTTTTCCTCTTTTGTCCGAGTTCAAATCATAAAACGAAATGTGAACAGGTAGAAACTCCTCTCAGTCCCGCGCTGCCTCCATGCGTAACGGCGGCTCGGGCAGGTCTGACGCACTTGGATGCCAGTTAGTGCAGTTTGTTTCCATTCACTGGCAGATGTGTGTGTGCAGGAGATCTGTTTATTACATCGTTCTGTGCATGTCTTTGGTCATTCTCAGCAGCCTGTCAGAAGCGGGAAGCGGAGTCCTGTCTGGGTTCGGGTTTGGAGCAGCTTCACACTAAAAGCATCAAAGCATCACCTCTGAGAGAAGCGACTCCTGGTCTCATCACTCCGCATCAGAGCAGCTCAGATCTCCTGCAACTTACTCCACAAACCGAGAACTGAATCCAAATCCCTCCTCAGCATTGTCAAAGTTCAATCCATCATTTTTTGCTCCACCATCATCATCATCATCATCATCATCATCATCCTCACTTTGTACTCTCTACATACAGTTCAATCGTTCTTGCTCGTGACTCCCACTGTGGTGCTGCCGGAGTGCCGATGCGCAATTAAGAAGAAGAAGATGAGGAGGAGGAGGAGGAGGAGAGGGAGGTGTGCCAGTGAGCGCACCGAGGAGCGTTTCCATTCTGGCGTCTGAGACTCGGGAGCCGCCACACACCGAAAACTTTTTTATATACAGGGAGGGGGGGGGGGGTCAGAATCAGGTGGGCGCGGCCAATGAGGAGAGGGAGAGAGAGGAGGAGGGAGGGAGAGAGAGGAGGAGGGAGGGAGGGGCGGTGTTAATAATAATGCTCCCCGAGGAGAAATCACTGAATTATTCCTGAAGGGATTCAGATTATTTTCCTGCGGTGACTTGGAGCAGATTTACTGACTAAAGCTTTTATCACGGTGAGTGAAAGAAGACACTGATCACAGGTTTCCCGCCAGAAAACCCAATATAAATACTATGTATGACTGTATATTATATTACTGCATTTCAGTGGTGAAACAGTGTCTGTCAGAGAGGAGCTGAACTGCTCACGTTTCACTGATTGGATGTTTTATCAGTGGTAATTCAACTTTAACTTTATTGGCACTGAAGGGAAACTTACTGCAGCGTCCGACTTTAATGTAGGACACATGACGTAACAAAACACAGGAAACATCATCCCGTCCAATAAATAATATAATATTCTAATATTATGTTACATACTAATATCTAATATAATAATCTAATGATAAATAAAGTATCTATCTATTCAACATTATTATTATAATCAGCTGTTTTTATCTCTTATAATGTCTCAGTGACAGTCTAATGTACAGGACATTTGTGTGGCCAAAAGTATGTGGACACAACGGTCCACTTGTATGTTGTTGATGGACATGTTATTACTAATCCTGGGTGTTAATTTAAAGAAGCTCCTTTAATTAATTTTGAATCATTGGACAGAAAAATCTTCAGTGTCACAGGAGATTAAAAAAACACCTTGAAGCTGGAGGAAATCACAGCTGAGTGTCAGACGGTGTTCATGTTATTAGGATGACCAATGTTAATGAGTGTGTTATTGTAGAAGTGTATAAACCTTAAACAGACGTGAATATTCAAAGAGCCTGAGCCTCTCCAGTCAAATCCAACACGATCCTCAACAGCTCTGACTAATGAGTGTCTGTGACGTGGCAGGACGTCCTGACAACATTTGTTAGTAAAAACCTCCAAAACCAAATCAGCTCCTCCAGCTGAAGCAGACTGCACTGGAAGACAGAGCCGAGGTGACATCTGACCTTTCAGCTGGTGATTATCATAAGGCAAAACAACATGAGGTGTAAAAAACAGGTCAGGTCTGTTTTTCCCTCACATGACCCCGTTTTTTTTTTTTGTTTTTTTTTACAGAAATCACATGAGTTTGATTTGAATGATTCTGACAACATAGATTAACAACACATGTTGTTTTGTGCAAATCCACTGAATCTGAATTCTCAAAGTTTCCAAAGATAGTAAATGTGTCAGTCTGTGTTTGGAGGAAATGTCTATAAAATTATTCTACAAGACAAAACACATTTTCTTATCTGTAAATCCAGTCAAAGGTCGTTGAAAGGGAAATCCAGAGAAGTTAAATGTGATGATTTCACCTCATTACAATCTGCGTTAAATGCATTAGTTTGTCAGCACTGGACAAAGTAATGAAACAGCGCCATCTTTGCTCCAAATATGGGAATTACATGTTTGTACCACAGCTGCAGATGAATGTCAGTGACCTTTATAACCTGTGGAAATAACAGTGCAGTTAGAACAGGTTTTGGTTCGGTCTCCTTCCATCTTCATGTCACTTATTTCGCTGCTGTGACTCTGAACAAATGTTTCTCTTGTTCACTAAGTTCAGAAACTTTATGCCGATGGTCTCTGCTTCTGAAATACATGAACAACTACAATGGGAGAATAACAATGTGGGCAACGTGCATGAAATTGAAAAAAAACTTCAGACATACCAGCCCTTTAAATAAAACAAACAAATCAAAATTCCAACAAAGAATGATGAAAATAAATAAAAAGAAAAAAAGACAAATACATAATTTAAATAAAATAACCAATAAGTACACAATATATAAATAAATTAATTTTTAACTTCCATTTTTTCAAATTTGAAAATGTACTAAAAGACCGACAAATAAAAAATTCAACAAAGAATGATTAAAATAAATAAAAAGAAAAATACATCATTTAAGTGACAGACTTCTTCAGATGAAATAATTAATCAATAAACAAACTATGAATAAATAAATTCATTTTTAACTTCCATTTTTTCAAATTTGAAAAAGTACAATAGACAAACAAATAAAAATTTGAATAAAGAATGATGAAAAAAATTTAAAAAAACGTAAATTAACAGACAAATACATAATTTAAGAGACCGACTTCTTCAAATATAAATAAATAAATAAATAAACAATAACTGAATAAATTCATAGATAAGTGCGAGGAATTCCGTGACATCATATCCTGTTACTGTTATCTGCCTCGTGCTGAGAGGAAATAGAAGGTAAGATGTATCACTCCGTGCTTTTCCCGGGTTCATTAGACCACGAGCTGCTCTCAATAGAAGAAGGAGGAGCCACATTTATCTGCACGCGCCCACATCTGATGTAATTCTACTTTAAGTCAAATAACGTGAAACGCGTTGGTTCGTACCGAGTATATTTTTTCTCAGGCAGTGAAAAAGACGCCTCTGTGACGGCTCTGCGGGCGGCGCCATTTTCAGCTGCAGAGTGACTCCTCTGCTCGGACATAGACGATCTTCGGCTGAGTCCGGGTACAAGGTGGGGCAGAGTCTCCTGGTCAACTTGTGAAAGTTGTGTGTGCGTCGCTTTATGGCAGATTTCTTAGCGCTGGACAGGAGAACACGTCACCAGGTGAGTTGTGGGAGTTTTTCTAAGGTGTCTGAAGCCGCCGTGATGTTGTCCGCTCCGGCGGGAAAACGTTTTAACGTCCGAGGGAAAAGAAAGCGTTATCTGTCGCTGCTTCACTGGCTAGCTATCTGCCTGCTAACGGACGGCACGAGCGGCCAATAGGATGGGTCCTGCTCGAGACTTCGGCCAATTAGAGGCGCTGTGTAGGCTGAAGGCGGGACCCGAGGCGGCTGTGGAGTGTCTTGTAGAAAGTGTTTCACAGCTGTCAGCTGGTGAACACAGAGAGGAAGCTGGAGCGGAGTGAGGACAGGGTGAATTATAGTTCCTCTTTGTCACAGCAGCGAGTTCATCGTGTGTTTGAGTGCAGAGCTGAGGCTGTTCACAGTGTGTGTATCACTGAGCCGCCGCCGCCGCTGCTGCTGCTCTGGCCTCGGTGTCCTTCCTCTGGCAGACAGCTGGAAAGGTCACGTACCTCCCTGCAGTGTGTTTACAGTGGCCCTTTATCACAGGGCCCCTCACCAAACACTGCTACTGGAGCACACTCAGGGGCCCGGGTGTCTGTGGGCCCCTGCCTCTGTAGAAGGACTTCAAGCACAGATGTAAATAGAAGCAGCATATCAACTATACTGTGATTTATCATCCATTAATTCACGTGTTTATTATCTGACACAGAAAATCTCAGGCAGGTCGTAATATTCCACCAACAATAACCAAAAGATAGAGCTGCACAATTAATCAGAATATAATTGAAATCACAATATTCAAATCCCAGGAGCTGTAGCTGTTTGGATGAAGGTAAACTGAGTCACATTCATTGTCAGCACCATGATAGTTGTGTTGCTACAGAGACGGCTCGACCTACAGGCCGTATATTCTCCACACGTAAAGAAACATGTTTGTTTGGTACAGAAATCACATCATCAGCTGTTTAAAAAAAATTTCAAGTGAAAATGAAATGAAACAACAAACATTACAACTGAAATCACAGTCACAATATGATTGTTTTGTGCGTACCCTGCAGCCCGACCATAAACTCAACTATTCTCTTTAATTATTGATCATTTCATTTGGTTTTGACTTTATAAGTTCAAATAGATGTTTATCAGAAACCCAAATGTTTCGTTTCCTGACGTAGAAAACTGTGAAAAGTCAGCTGACGCGGTTGCTTTAAACAGAGACTTTTACAATTAACCAAATATTTCGATGTTCTGTCAGTCGAGTCATCAGTTCATTAACTAGTCGTTTAATCTGTCGTGTACTGGTTGAATGAAATAATGAACCCTCCTTGTGTAGCAGGGTCAGGAGGGGCCGACCACTAATGTGGAAACAATAAAATCCACTGAACAATGAAAACGTTCGGAACCGGTTTGAAGCAGAAGCTGCAAGTAGGAAAATAAATCATACAAATATTAAATAATGTAAAATATCATTAATGAAGACAAATATAATGTGATTCATGTCAGTTTGAATAGGAAGCAGCTGCAGTTTGTTACGTGAGACGATATATGTCTTTATGACACAGTCGGCAGTTGAAAGGTGACAGCTACAGTTAATGATTCACTCTTTTTTTATATGTGCATCTGTAAACTGGTCATGTTTGATACGTCTGAATCAGGTGACGAGGATGAAACTGGTTCAGTCCAGTTTAATCAACGTGTCACGAAACATTCGTCTTCGTTTCTAATGTGCAGCTGCAGAAAATTCAAATCTGTGTTTGTTTATTTATTATTGCGTCAGCGTCGTTTTATTACTGAATAATTAACACTATGATTATAGATTTGTCACTGATTTAATTGATTATCATTTTTAATCAGAGTTCAGACAAATGATCAGGTGTCAAGTGAAACCACCAGTCATCCTCTGGTTATTGATAAATGATAATCGATCAATTCATCTTGTTGTTGCAGGTCTGCGTTACAGAGGTTTAGGAGTTTGGTAAGTATGAAACCTGTTTTAGATTTTATTCTTATGGAAAATTTACACAAAGCTCATTTAAAATATTTTGAATCATGTTCATCAGCCAGTATTTTTATGTGCCTGTCTCTCCTGGTCTATCCTGGTCTCTCCTGGTCCCTGCTGGTCTCTGCTGTTCCCTGCTGGTCTCTGCTGGTCTCTCCTGGTCCCTGCTGGTCTCTGCTGGTCCCTGCTGGTCTCTCCTGGTCTCTCCTGGTCTCTGCTGGTCTCTGCTGGTCTCTGCTGGTCTCTGCTGGTCTCTCCTGGTCCCTGTTGGTCCCTGTTGGTCCCCGCTGCTCCCCGCTGCTCCCCGCTGCTCCCCGCTGCTCCCTGCTGGTCTCTGCTGGTCCCTGCTGGTCTCTCCTGGTCTCTCCTGGTCTCTGCTGGTCTCTGCTGGTCTCTGCTGGTCTCTGCTGGTCTCTCCTGGTCCCTGTTGGTCCCTGTTGGTCCCTGTTGGTCCCCATTGGTCCCCGTTGGTCCCCGCTGCTCCCCGCTGCTCCCTGCTGGTCTCTGCTGGTCTCTGCTGGTCACTGCTGGTCCCTGCTGGTCCCTCCTGGTCTCTGTTGGTCTCTGTTGGTCCCTGCTGGTCTCTGTTGGTCTCTGTTGGTCCCTGTTGGTCCCTGTTGGTCCCTGTTGGTCTCTGCTGGTCTCTGCTGGTCCCTCCTGGTCCCTCCTGGTCCCTCCTGGTCCCTCCTGGTCCCTGTTGGTCCCTGTTGGTCCCTCCTGGTCCCTGTTGGTCCCTGTTGGTCCCTGTTGGTCCCTGCTGGTCCCTGCTGGTCCCTCTTGGTCCCTGTTGGTCCCTGTTGGTCCCTGTTGGTCCCTGCTGGTCCCTGTTGGTCCCTCCTGGTCCCTCCTGGTCCCTCCTGGTCTCTGCTGGTCTCTGCTGGTCTCTGCTGGTCTTCAGTAGTCAGGCGGAGCTGTGAGCTGCTGGACTGACGTAGACCAGAGTCATGGCCTCCGGCAAGAACAAGAACCAGACCTCCCTGGTTCTCCATAAGGTGATCATGGTGGGCAGCGGCGGCGTGGGGAAGTCCGCCCTCACCCTGCAGTTCATGTACGACGAGGTGAGACTTCAGGACCGCATTTCCCATGAGCCCCTGCTCCCTGCACTTCCTGTCACATAATCCTTTCTCTGCTCGTAGTTCGTGGAGGATTACGAGCCCACCAAGGCCGACAGCTACAGGAAGAAGGTGGTCCTGGACGGCGAGGACGTCCAGATCGACATCCTGGACACGGCGGGTCAGGAGGACTACGCCGCCATCAGAGACAACTACTTCCGCAGCGGCGAGGGCTTCCTGCTGGTCTTCTCCATCACAGAGCACGAGTCCTTCACGGCCACGTCCGAGTTCAGGTATCACCTGCTGGTTTAAAGACAGGAACCCGCCGTCCTCGAGTCTTCGCTGCTTCACTCTGTCCATTTCATCCAGATGTTTCTCATCCAGATGTTTCTCACCCAGATGTTTCTCTGTGTGTGTGTGTGTGTCAGGGAGCAGATCCTGCGGGTGAAGGAGGAGGAGGCGATCCCTCTGCTCCTGGTGGGGAACAAGTCGGACCTGGAGGAGCGGCGGCAGGTTTCTGCAGACGAGGCCACGGCGAAGGCGGGCGAGTGGGGGGTTCAGTACGTGGAGACCTCGGCGAAGACGAGAGCCAACGTGGACAAGGTACGTGCACGGCGAGGACACGAGAGGCTCGTTAAGAGCTCGTTTGTTGTAACGTGGTGTTTTTACCTCCTGTCTGTCTGCGTGGAGGGAAGAACAGAGCAGGAGCTGTGATCCACAGACTCGAGACACATCTGCACAGATGTTTGTCAGGTGGATGTTGTGATCAGCTCAGGTGGTTGACCTGCTTCTAGGAAACAGGAACTCAGTTTCTTTGTCAGCTTCCTTCCCGTTTCCTTTTGCCTCTGTACATTCCTGAGGTGCAGCTGCAGGTTGGCGTCAGATTTACTGAAGAAGTTGAAACATCATCAACTCGTGCCGACATGTCTTCAGCTCAGTTCTTCGTGCCCTGAGGGAAGTTGCATGTGCTGTGCAGCTCCGGGACCCTTCTCCACCGGTTAACGCCCCTCCCTCTTCTTCCCTCTCTCAGGTGTTCTTCGACCTCATGCGGGAGGTTCGTAAGAAGAAAATGTCCGAGAGCAAAGACAAAAACGGACCGAGCGGCAAGAAGAAGAAGAAGCGCTGCTGCATACTTTAACCTGCAGGTGACGACGTGCCAAAACCAGGAAGAAAAACAACAAAAACAACAACAAAAAAAGGACTGAAGCGACTGAACGAAGCAGGCAGCAGCTTCACACCATTAATCTCCCTGAGAGCTGCAGTTACTTTAAAAACCTCCAGTTAATACTCTGACTCCTCGCCTGCTCCTTTCTCTGGGCATTTATTTTTACTCCCCTGAAAAGTATTTTTCTCCAAATGTATAAACTCCACATTTAAGACCCGACGTGTTTGAGCTCATGTTTCACCAGAGGAGTCTCACTTCCACAGCTGCTGCATGTCAGTGTTAGTGTCTGGTGACCTCGGTACTTCCCTCATTCTGCTTCCTCTTTATCTACAGATTCTGCAGAGTCAAACTACTACAACTGGCCAAAAGTATGTGGACATGTGCGATAGCTCGTGCGATAGCTGTTCAGTGAGGTCCGGCGCTGACGTTGGTTGATCAGGTCTGGCTCACGGTCCAGTTCAGAGCTGTTGGATGGGGTTGAGGTCAGAACTCAGGACTTTCCACACCAAACCGGGACAACCACTTCTTTATGGAGCTGGTTTTTATGCACGGGGGCGTTGTCGTATTTAAACAGGAAGTAGACAAACACGAAGGTCTGAAATATCAAAAACATCCCTGCCTTTAAAACAAGAAAATGAAACTCTCACAGTGACAGTCATTTTATTATTTCTGGTAGAAGAACAGCATCATGTTGTAAAGTCATTTAGCAGGAACATAAGCTTGGACATGTATGACGGACCAGCTCAGTGTGACGCAGGTTTGCAGGATCCAAACTGAGACGATCTGAGTTTGTCCAAATGTCCTGTGAATCTGAAAAAGACAAAAACAGATGAATGTGTTTGTATCCACCTCACGTTAACAGTTGGTGGAGCTGTTTCTCCAGTCGGTGCCATTAAATCACTGCAGAAGAAGAGTTGCGTTTACCAATTAACAGGCTTTAACACTGATGCTGTGCTGACAGGTGAGACCAACACCTGCACCATGTGACATGCCTGATAACCCGGAAGACCGCTGTTATCATACAGTGTGTAACAACCCCATACCAAAGCGCTGAGATGTGTCCACATACTTACGGCCAAGTCTTCGACACGTTTCCTTTCTTCTTCTCACAGAGAAATTTCCCGACAGCAGAATCAAACAGAGTCTTTGTTTAAAGCTGAGTCTGTTTAATGTGGAAAACAAAGGCCGACACGTTCGAGGAGTCACAACTTCAAAGGGAAACTTTGACAATCTCAACAAGTTTGTTTTTTTTAACTAAATTCCCCAAAATCAGAAATTTCCACTGTGAGATTTTGTGCCTTAAACGGTCTTTGTGGTCTGTCGTCTCCATGAAGCTGTTGAAAAACCTTCAGGAATCTCAGCAGCAGCTTCGTCCTTTAAACTGTTGATCAGAAGCCAAAACGTTGAATCAATAATCTGTGCAGTCGTCAGTTTGTTCGTGTGTTTCGTGACTTTCTCCCTTTATCTCCCTTCTTGTTTTGTTTTTTCACACATTCCTGATATGTAATGACACTTCAGACACTCCATTTGTATGAAAGCTTTATTCTCCACCTCCCTTATGAACACAACTATAATTTATAATCACGTTTCAAAGGGATCGACTATTTAAATCACTCGCATCATTATCCTCAAGGTATTTATGAGGTCTGTGGGTTGAAGGGACTCGTTCTGTTGCACTTTTCCAGCTGAAATCGGTTTGTGTGTGTGTGTGTGTTTGTGTTGTTGTCGACTCACAGACAACCTCATATCCATTTGATAATAAAAGAAAAGACGGATCGATCACTGAAGCTTCGTTTGTGTTGATGAGACGGTTTAATGAGCCTCAGTTCACCTGAGGATTCATCTTTTTCTTTTTTTTCAGCAGCTGATACCAGGTGTATTATCATCCACACAAACATCATTCTGATTATAAAATAAGTCAGAGGACTAAGAAGAACATAGAAAACTAAGTAACACTTTCTAAAAGAAAGTTTTTCTTGCAAAGAAATTCCTCTTTCCCTAAAAATAGAATCAAATTACTTGTTTCTCTCTGACAAACTTCCCAGGAAATAGAATAAAAAATAACCTGGGCTTCAGAATAAAACCTGCAGTGCAGTAAAGATCACAGCAGAAGTCAAAGCAGCAGTAAATGTGACTTTATTAATAAAGTACAAATAAAAACAACCGTTGACTCATTAGATAAAAGCAGCTGACGACTCAGTCACGTGACTCTTTTAATTATCCACTCTTAATTTGAAAATTCCTCCATCCTGAAGGGAAAATAAAATAAAACGTTGGAGAATGAAGAAGATGCAGTTTATTAGCGCAGCGGCCACTAGATGGCGCTCTGAGGTCAGTTTGAGAAAGTGACAGGTCTGATCAGACACCACGAGCTGTTTCATGTTTAATAAAGTCCGTTAAACATGACGTAACCTCCATCTTTGTTTCATTTACTCTTTAATCTCATTAAATGACAGACGAAACATTTTTTTCTTAAATCAATTCAAGTTGATTAAAGTATGAATCAACTAGTTTCAAAAGTTTCCCCAAATCAAGTTTCCTGTTTCTTTGTTGTAGTGCAGCAGCTGCCGCAGTTTCTCACTTCAACAACAATTAATCGATTGGCAGAAAATTCATCAGCAGCTGTTTTGATAATCATAATTGTTAAAGTCATTTTTTAAATCAAAAACAGCTGCAGCTTCTGAAATGTGAGAATCTGTTTCTTCTCTGTCGTAAACTGAATCTCTGGGTTTGATCGGACAAAACGAGACGTTTCATGACGTCACCTGAGGCACGTCTCAAAGCATCGGTGATTGATCCAGAAAATAATCAGCTAATGAAGCGATAATGAAACTAATCGTAGCTCAAACATTAATTTATCTACGAACAGTCAATACAGTTTGTGAATAGGAGGTTCAGGTTGGAGATGTCGTCACCAGCAGGTGTGCAGGAGGCTTTCAGCTCCAGGTAAGATGCTACAGCTCCTGTCTGTTTCTGTCCTCACAGGAAATATTAGATCAAACTTTAACGGTCAAACAACGAGAGGAAAAAACTCAATGAAGAGTGACGATGATGTTTTTGTCTGATGTGACTCATCAGATATTAGACAACATCAGGTCATGACCCTTGATCTGGAACAGGTGGAACTCGTCTGAGCAGCAGCTCTTCCTCCTCTCAGCAATTAAACAAAAGTTCAAATTAAAAAATCTCAGCATTTAAACAATTTGTTAAAACATTTCCACTTCAGATTAAAGGGTAAAGGTCTGGATTTCCTTCTGTGTTTATTTCTTTATTTTGTTGTAAACGTGTTTTAATGTGTCCTTCTTCTTCTTCTGTTGTATGAACCGTCCTCTGCTCTCGCTCCTCTTCCTCACATGATTTAACAGTTAAAGTTGAGTTTGAATTCAAATCAATGAAAGATTAATATAATTAGTTGAATATTAAAGTAGTGGTTTGTGTAAAAGGTCAGCTGTTTGACCTCTGACCTCCCTGAGGAAGACGAGCAGAGGAGGAGGATGAGTAAAGTTTTCCACAGAACATGAGTCAGTGAGTTGTTGTGCTGCAGCTCAGAGATCAGACTCATCAAAGTGTCTGTAGATCCAGTGTGTTCTGAACACAGCGTGTGACTCACTGCTGGAGCTGCCGTCTGACGGGACAGAGACTCCTGCTGGACGCACTGATGCTCAGACCAGCAGCTCCCCGACGTCACCTGATGGTCACCTGTCTCCACTTCCTGCTAAATACGTCACTCATCCTTCAGCGGACAGTTTGAGGCAAGTGAGTCTGAAAATTAAATTAATCAGCGACCTTAAAACACAAATGTGACAAAGGTAGAAAAGAGGATTAATGTCCAACATGTCCAACAAAGAGCAGGTGCATTGATGTATCAGCCTCAGCACAGGTGAATGACCCTGTTCACAGGTGTGACCAAACTTAAATAGGCACAGGCAGGTGATCACAACACAGTGATGATCATTAGTTTAGATTTGTTGTGTTTATTTGTGTGGTGTTGTGTTGTTAGGTCGGAGCCTTCCTTCACAGTCACATGTGGCCTGTCGTCAGTGGTTGTTGCTGCGTGTGATCTCAGCCCTCGTGTCGTGACTGACTGAAGGACTCTGTGTTTTGGTGACATCATGGTTTCCTCAGTAACGGTCCACACAGTCTGACGCTGTGACTGTGTGACTGATCTGACCGAGGACAGACATTAAAACTGTTTTTGAGCTTGTGCTGATCTGATGCTTGTGGACGTGTTTTGTGTCTGACTGAGATGAAATGAAGGATAAATGAAAGATAAATGAAGGATGTGTCACTTTACTTCAGTAGTTTGGCAAATACAGTCCTCAGAATGTAAAATCATGGAGTCTGACGGCAGAATGAAGAAAGGCCTCATAAAGCTTAATTTCCTCTTTGATCTCGTGTGTAGGTCGATAACGTCCCTGTTTACCTTTGTTAAGCTGTTCTTGTTATTGTCTTGTCCCGGTACAGACCTGAGGTCAGCTGTGGAGCAGCAGGATGGGTTTCCTCTGTTTCAACCTGAGACTAAATCCTGTCCTAATTGCCTGTGGCAGTGTAGAGTGAGCTGTGGTCTCTAAGCCTCTTACAGTAATACACCTGCTGCTGAGCCGGCACCACGGCCGAGCACCGCGGGCCGGGACGGGCGCTCCTCAGATCCAGCTCCTGAACATGACGGTCCGGCTGATTCTCTGATTTCCAGACGGGATCCTGAGGAGAGTCGGAGATGCTGAGTGGAGACCTGGTCGCCCTGTGGGAGGTGGCGCTGAGTGACGGCGTTTACAGGATTGAGTTTGCTCATGGCACCACCACCGGGAAACGTGTTGTTTGTGTCAACGGACAGGTGAGACCCAGTGTGTGTCAGAGTGTCTGTGACCTCCGAACTCCTTCAGATGAGCTTTACTGGTGACTCCACCTCATTCATTATCAGTAATGTGAGTTTTCAAGGTGTGAACAGGTAAAAACCTTCAGCACTTCATTAGAGAGCAGCTGCATTGAGAGTTTGTGACCCTTCAGATTTATCAGAGGACTCCTTGTGAGGTCCTGACCCTCAGTTTGGAAACCACAGAGTAAGTTATTGAAGTAAAAGTTGACTCCTTAAATACAGAAGAAGTCTTTCCACAATTTACTGCAGTAAAAATAGCAATAGTCGTCCCCCCCCCGCCTTCCTCCCTCCCTGCCTTCCTGCTGCTGCTGCTGCTGCTGCTGCTGCAAACACCAAGAACAGAACCAGGAGTTTATCAGTTTGTGTTTGTGACCAAAGGATTTTATTTCTCTGAGACCTTTGGTTGAGTTACTGCAGAACCAAGTCCCTGATAAACTCGGAGTAAGAGCAGAAAAGATTCACTCAGCTGCTGAACTGAAGTATGTTCCTGAGGCGCTGAAGTACCAAAAGTAAAAGTACTCATTATGGTTAATGGCCCATGATTATTGGATTTTATGTATTGTAGCTCTTGGGGCTAATTCTAAGTACTTACAGCTGAGAGTTTTCCCCTGGGATCTATAGTCTTATAATATATTATCTTAACCTGTAAGAATTTATCTGTTCGTTATATAAAAGTTTAATATTTCCCTCTGAACTGTGGTAAAGTTGATGTAGACGCAGTTTCTTTCCACCACTTCAGTTCATCAGTTCTTCCTCCATCATTGATTCAAACTGGTTAGTTTTTGTGGTTGTCAGTGGTGACTCACAGGAAGCAGCGGAAACACCGATGAACAGGTGAATTACTGTTGAGCAGCAGGTGTTTATGTGTCGGCCATTAAAGCAGACGTGTTTCCTGGACAGGAAGTCATCAGGAAGGACTGGATGTTCAAGCTGGTTGGAAAGGAAACCTTCACGGTCGGAGGCAGCAACACCAAAGCCACCATAAACATCGAGGCCATCACCGGCTTCGCCTACGAGTACTCGCTGGAGGTGGACGGGAAGAGTCTGCAGAAGTTCATCGACAACCGAGCCAAGAGCACCAAGACCTGGCTGCTCAAGGTGGAGGGGGAGGACTACAGGGTCGTACTGGGTGAGCCGGGGAAACTCTGCTGTTGACTTGAGCTTTTATCTGCAGGATGTGATTGGCCGGCCGTCCGCAGGAGGGAATGTAGGTGAAGACTTGACCCACTGTTGGGTAATCTGCTCAGGCCGAGGTCAGTGCAGGTATTTTAGGAAACATGGCAACCGGCAGCATCCTGGTTACACAACACAGAGCGAACCTGATGCACCTTTACCACAGACAGGTGAAGTCAATGAGGCGGGTGGGAGCTGCGTATAATTATGTAATTAGAGATAATCACAGACAGACTGGGACAAGCAGTAAAGAAAAGACAGACAATCAATAAGTTCACTTTTTGTAAATAATAATAATATATAAAATATGTTTTATTTTCAGTTATTATACACTGCTGCATTAAACCCCTCCTCTCTTCCTTTGTGCATCAGAGAAAGACACAATGGATGTTTGGTGCAACGGGCAGAAAATGGACACAATGGTGAGAGTCACTTTGTTCATCTATGAAAATATAAACATCAATAATGTCGACGTTAATTTAAGAGCTTCAGTCTCATGGTACTGAGGTAATAAACTTCATGAATGTTGAGTAAATGAAGCTTCATCAGCAGCTGAAACAAACAGCTGTTCCATCAGATCAATAAAGATATAAACAGAAACTTGAAATGAATAATAGCTAATATGTGATAAGTTGTTTGTTTTACAGTCTGCTCTTTAGTTGAACACATGTTGTACAGATTGTTTGTCTGTAGATATATTCTACCTCTGATTTATTGCATGATAACAATAATAATAATAATAGTGTTAAAAAGTGCCTGATCTCCTGTGACATGTGGGTAGTTGTGAGTTTTCTTTGTGTGATTGATTCTTTGCTGTGAGTTTAAGAAAACGCACAAAAACAAAACAGAACAAACAGATAAACGAACAAACAAGTGGCAGCATCTCATAAATTAAGACGATCATTCGGTTTTAGAGAGTCAAAATTTAGATTTCAACAAGACTCATGTCAACATGTTCTGACAGGATTTGACAGTTTGTATGAAACAGGAAAAATCTTCATAATATGTTTATGAAACTCCATGACTGACTACATGAATCAAATGTTTCTGTTCCTCTGTCCTCCATTAAGACAGAGGTTTCCATCCTCCACAGAGTTCCTTTCAAAATAAGATTTAAAGGAAACATGCTGCTGCCAGTGAAACACAATTTAAAATAATCAGCTGTTTGACTTTTTGAGGTTTGTCTTTAATTAGAATCAGATAAACTTTATTGATCACCACAGGGAAATGACTCAACACACAGTTAGAAAAGAGGAAGTAAATAAGTAAAAACAGAGCCAATGAAATCTAAAATAATCAAAAATAATAATGATAGATACACAGTTAGTGAACAGAAAAATGTGCAAGTGCAAAAGTGCAAAAATGGAAACATGGAAAGTAGATGATCAGTAAATGAACTGTGGTGTCAGAGGTGAAGTGGATGAAAAGTGTCGGTGGGTCAACAGTGAAAACACTGATGGCTTCAGATATAAAACCTCTGATATTCTCCTGCCAGACTCTGGAGGGAAACCTGAAGCTCTGTCTTCTCGTCCACAGGGAGAGTTTGTAGATGACGGCACAGAGACGCACTTCATGGTGGGGGAACACGAGTGCTGCATCAAGGCTACGAGCAGTGGGAAGAAAAAGAGCGGCATTGTGCACTATTTACTGCTGGATGGAGAGAAAATACCAGCCTCTACACAATAGTGCCGCAGCACACTGTTGGAACAGTGCTGAACTTTCAAAGAGACTCTGAGAATGAGGTATTTTCATATGACACACATGGAGGGATCAATACGATTGATTACTGATCATTTAGTTTGTTTTTATTATAAATGTAGAAAACACAGATTCAAATATGTTCATACAAATATAGCAAATAAACACTGGACTGAAGCATTAACCACTACATCTTGACTGGTTCTTCTTCTTTTTTGACACGTCCAATAGTGCTTTACAACTTTATTTTGAAGGGGCCCTTTGATTTCATACATTCCACTGTCAAAATAAGGGAATTAAAAAGAGGAATCAGAGGAATAAACACATTCCTGCGTCAGTTATTTGTGCGCAGCCTCCACGCAATAAGTATGTTCTTGAATGCGCCTGCGTCAAGTGAGCAGCACTACGCTGGAAGAGGACCGGAAGAAGGGAGGTTTGATGCTCAAAATAAAAGCACAAGCTATGTCACAAAATAGCGTCTTTTTTTTTTTTAGCTCAAAAGAAAATAAAATGATAATGATGATGATGATGATGATGACACCGTTTCTGAGTGTGAAACAGGTGGTGTGAGGGACTTTTTATGTCTATTTTAGTTTTATTATAACATCTGTTCAGCAGTTGAGACAGAGAATATATTCATTGCTCATTTTATAGAAATGAAAACAAAAAACACAAGCAGTAAAAAAAACAAAAAAACAAAAACAAATGATAAGAAGTAGATATCAAAACTGAAAATATAACATTTCATCGTGTGTTTATTTATGTTTTTATGTCATTTTTAATGGAGCTTTAAACGGTATCTCAGTCTTTGTTACCACATGGTGATGATGGTGGTTGTATATGCATGTACATTTAATATAACTGATTAAAGCTGAAACAATTAGTCCATTAACAGAAAATTGATGTGAAACTGCTGCCTGTTCCAGCTCCTCAAATGTGAGTATTTGTCGTTTTTCTTTGTCCTGTCTTTGAGTTGATGGTTTATCAGACAAAACAAGACGTTTGAACATGTCAACATGGACTCTGGGAAACAGTGATGTGCATTTTCTTATTGTTTTCTCTCATTGGTGGGTTAGGGTTACAAAATGATTATTCGGTTAATGAAAAAGTCCGGCTGTCTTCTTCCTATGTATTGGGGGGTCATTATGTCATAATCAATTATATTTTTAATTTTTCTTTAATTACTACAAATTAAGACAAGATAAGATGAAGTGTACCTTTATTGATCCCACATAGAGGAAGTTCAAATTTGAAACAGCAGCACAAAAGAAAAGCAACAACAAGGGGAAACGTAATAAGAAATAAAATAAGAAACAGAATCTAAAATAAATAAGATAAATTAGAAATACTATATGTAATAACAATATACAATATATATACCAGATATACAATGTAAATAACAAGTAAAAATAATTAACATTTTGAAGACTTTCTCTTTGTATTTCTTCTGTAAGTTGCTCCAGCCCTGACAGCAACATGAAAACACGCCGGGTTTATTTTGAAAATCCGCACCGGAACCAGTGCAGGTCGCTGTGTGTACCTTGAGCTCGTGGGAGGAAACACATTGACGGTAATGACGTTCCCGGCTGGGATACTGTGGCTCCGGTCTGCACGGGATGGACCTCACCGCTCGGGGAAGGGGGAACGGCTGAGTGTTTGGGCGCCGTGTGCGGGACTTACCTGTGAGATACGTGTCGTTTACAGCGACCTGAGCTACATTTGGAGGCGCGCGAGCTCCGCAGGTTTCACGCTCGTTGGGATTTAAATGTTGGACTGAGGGCGTTAATTTGCGCAGCTGGTCCCGGAGCGGAGACAAAACAACGGACGGACGGACGGGAACAGGCATCCTAACTAACTGTTTATCAAGCTGCCGCACTGTCAACAGCTGCTGTTTTACTTTAGATTTTTAAAACGGCACATCCAGTCTCCTCTTCGCGGCTTTAACTTCCCACTCAGCCGGCATGGAGAGCGGACTTTAACGGCGGAAAAACGGTGAGTTTTCCCCTCTTCTCCCCGGCTTGGAAGCTACAGCTAGTTAGCTTTAGCCGGCTAGCAGAGCCACCTAGCAACAAGGCCGTTTTTTTATCCTCCTCGTTGGGTCAGTTATGACTGTAAGTGACTCTAAAAGCTTTTGTAAATCCAGCTAAACCGGAGTAAGTGTCATTTTAATCTTACACGGACTGTGAGGATATGGGGAGGCGGTGCTCGGACTGCCGCACATCTGTCGCCGCACCGGAATTGGGAGCCGGGACACCCCGGGGAACAGCTGCCTTCACCGGCCAGTAGCAGCAGCCTTGGCCGCCTGCGCCAAAACCAACCCTGGAGAAAACTTCCAGAAAAAAATCCAGGGATGTAGAGGAGGATTAAGAGTCTTGATTATATTGAAAGTCCTCCAACCTAAGCATTTTAAATTAACTGCAAACCTGCTGGTAAACAGTGAGTGAAGTTCACCAGGATACAGAAGGAAAAAGCATGATTTAATGTGGTTCTGAGGTTGTTTCCCTTCCTGGAGGTCAGAGCTCTCACCGTCCTCATTATCAGGCTCTTCTCTCCTACAATCACCCCGCCTGACCACCCTCAAAGCCCCGCAAGTGGCTCCTGTTTTTTCGTGCTAAATTGTGGGATCCAGAGAGGTTGTTGCAGTGATGAACTACCAGCAGCATGTCGCCAACTCGGCCGCCATCCGAGCCGAGATCCAGAGGTTTGAGTCCGTGCACCCCAACATCTACTCCATCTACGAGCTGCTGGAGCGGGTGGAGGAGCCGCTGCTGCAGAACCAGATCCGGGAGCATGTCATCGCCATTGAAGGTAGGACATGTCAGGGGGGAGGATGCTGCTGGGTGCGGGTATGAAAGCAGGGTGACAGCCCTGGGTTAATCCTGCTGTGTGTTTCTTCACATCCTGAAATACATCGACTCCAAATTCAGTGTGTGGCACCTCCTTCTTGTGTGTTGTGGTTTCCCTTGCTTTCAGTTCCTCGTGGTTTCCAGTTATGAGGTCGGTTATCCACATTTTTCTAAAGTCTTCTTTCAGAGAAGACAAAGTGGTGGTGAGGGACCAGCACTGGCGGGGTTGCAGCTTCAGTTCCTTGGGTTTCCTGCTGTAAATGACGTCTTTAAGTTAAAACCTCACAAATAAGACAAGAAACAAATCAGAGGAGTATTTTCTCATGACAGTGGAATCAGGTTTGATACCAGCAGCTGCATATTGATCCACTACTGGTTATAATGGTTGAGACAGGCGGCAGTGATATTAAGCTGCTTGTGAAAGTGGCATTTCCTTTGATGTGAGTGGGATAAAGACATTTGATAAAGCCGTTCTGTGTTTACAATCATTTCATTTTTCCAGTGGTTTTCACTGATTAAATCTTAAACCAGTGTTGATGAAACTCCGTGGAGGTAAAGTGGGTCGTGAGCAGCAACATTGTCAGATTTACTTCAGCATGTGTGAATTACAACCTGCTAAATTAGATGTAAATACTTTGTGATTCTTGCACATGGTCTTTCAGCAGCTCGGTTATTCTCTGAAATACAAATGGTCGACTGATTCTGACATTGATGATTTTGTTGTCCTGATTTTGTAGCTGTGATAAAATAAAACTCCCATGAACCTCCTATAACCTGAACAAACACACACTGAAAAGCTATCTGAGCCTGTTTGTACAAAGGTTTGTAAAGCAGCACATGAAATCGATTTGTTTGACGTAGGTGGGAGAAAAGATGATGTGGTCCTTGAAGCCTTTCTACGTTTTGGAGGCAAGGCACCAACACTGCCAGGGGTTGTAGGTTTGAAGCCCTGAGTAGGTCAGTGAGCAGCAACTGCTGCAGTCTGTCAGTTATGTTGTTTATTCTACGGGACGTGATTTTACAGATTGTATGTTGGCCGTGGTGTGTTGCTTTACAAAAAGCAGTGTCATATTAATCCTGTATTGCTTATGTTTTTTGACCTTTTTGGCTTTTTCTCTTGGAGTGTATCAGTTCATAATAACACTGCAAAATGAAATTCACCATTTTAAAACCTGTAACCTTGACAGAAGTGCACTGTGAAGGATATTTGATTCTGCGTTCACTGGGATATTTGTAAAGTGATTGATGCAGATGGGAAACAAGACGAGGTCAAATCCTGGTTTATTTACATCCTCATTCAGTCTCGTATCAGCTGGTTTCATCTCTTCATCTGTTCCCTTCCCTCCTCCTCACTGTGTTCACATGCACAGTATTTTAACAAGCTGAATTCACAATAAAGCTGGTTCTTACTCACACGTTTTTCTGTTTCTGTTGCAACCAGTTTGAAGCAGTGACTGAAACATGAAATGTCGCTTCCAAGCTGCTGCTCAAATCCCGATTTTCTAACCACGCCGTCGTCTGACACCAAACACAGGCGTGAAAGACAAAGACGGAGCTGTGATTTCACATGGATTTACTGTAACAAAGAAAGTTAGAAGCTTGTTCACGTCAGCTGTCGGAAAGTAGTGAAGGTTTGTCCAAGACGTCGCTATGTTTGCAGTGAGGTCTGTAAACCTAGCAGCCAAGGCGCTAAGCTAACACAACCGATGGTGTAATCTTGTAAAAAACTGTAAACCCAGTGTTGCCATAAAGCAGTCCTCGCTGGTTTACAGCCTTTCAGCTCAATACAAACTGACATCTTATGTAAATGATCATGGTGGACAGATTTATGGGTCTGATCCTCATTTTGCCCAAATGTAATTCAGATTTGTTCATTTGTTTCTGCCCTGGTTTAGAGCAAGGCACGAGGTTGTTGGTTTGACTCCTGCGTGGGGGTGTAAACATCGTGTCACATGGTCGGTGTTAGTGTCAGGAGGAGACTGAAACTGAAACTCTTTCAGCCTCTTTTTATTGGATTAGCTCAGAAGTGGAGGTCGGGCAGAATGAGATCTATTTCTGCTCAGTCCTCTGGGTCACATGACGAGGATGAGGATGAGGATGAGGATGAAGACACTGTTGCAGAAAAGTCCGTCTGTGTCGTACGTGACTGTTTGGAAAGTGGAGGTCGCTGTGTTTGTGTGTCGGCCGACTTTGTTTAGGAACATGTGTGTGTTGTTGACCTACAGATAATATTAGTTAGGAGGAGGTCTGTTTGAAAAGTGCCTGGAGGAAACTTCTGTTGTGAACAGACAGATGTGTCTAAAAGAGATGAGACAAAACTGGACCTAAAAATTCACCTTGAACTGTGCAGAACTTCATTCTGTTTACAGACGGTTTTAAAGGTTAACTTTGATGCTTTTTCTAACGTGATTTTTGACTTTAGCTCCCACAAAATGTCAAGCAGTGTTGCCACCAGTCGACTGTTGCTGAGTAAAGTCTAGACTTGTATTGAGAAAAAGAAAATGAACATGTTTTGTGTCTTCCTGGATGTTCAGATATTTCTGTTAATGTGGATTTAAATGGAGGGGGTTTGGCATGGAGCAGATTTAGTAATTCTGTTTTTAAGTTAAAAAATGTGAGTCTACATCATCACAGTAGCGTGGCGTGAGAGGCACCTGACTGAGCGTGCTCAGTGGCCACACAGCTGCACAGCTGTCTGAGCGACGCAACACAATAGTTGGAGCGGTGACTCGCTGTTCCTCTGCTCATTTCCATTTTCCCTGAATTCAGTGGCACATGGTGACTCACTCACTCACTCACTCACTCACTCACTCACTCACTCACTCACTCACTCACTCACTCACTCACTCACTCACTCACTCACTCGCTCACTCGGAACAACAGCAGCAGTTCTGTCATCCTTTCTCTTCTCCCCACAGCGCACATCTGGATGTGTCGCTCACATTCATGTCATGTTATGCAACCTCTCAGCATGAGATGCAACTGTCCTCTCTCTCTCTCTCTCTCTCTCTCGCTCTCTGTGGTTGTGTTGTTATGTAAATAAGTCGTCCATCCCTCTGAGACAAACAAACAAACATCGGCTGCTCCTCTCAGTCGACTCCTGATTCTCGTGAAGCAGGTGAGATGTCGACGCTCGGCCTAGTTACGGCGCCGTGACTCACATCTCTCCATGTGCTCTGCGGCGCTGTGGGGCTCATTTGCATGTGAGGTGTGTTTGAGGATGGATGGAAGTCCTGGCAGCCAGGTGACCCACTTTCTGTGTCTGGCCTCGGAGCGGCGGCCCACCCTCTGTGAACATCGCTCACTTTGTTTTCCCACAGCAGGAAACACACTTTAGTTTCATTCACAGAGAGATTTAACAAACAGGTTTGTCCTCTGTCCTGTGACGGACTCGGACTGGACTTACAGGCAGTAACAGATAATGACGAGCAGCAGAACCAGAGCCGCTAACACTTTGTTGTTTTGGACTCCGCAGGAAGTTGTTGGATGTTTGTCACATAATTTGCTTCTTAATGCCTCAGCTGTCTGGCAGAGCCAAAGAGTAATAATATACCACATGTCAGGTTTCAGATGGGTATCATCCAGGCAGTGAGGAGGTGGTTCAGCTTCTCTTCTGTTATTGGTCTGTTTTTATTCTTCCGCCCGGCGACAGTCAGAGCAGCAGCCATATTGTTTTCAGGTTGTCAATCCGTCACATTCTCGTGGACACAATTTCTCAGTAACACCTCGATGGAACTTCTTCACATTTGGCACAAACATTAACCTGGACTCAAGGACAAACTGATTAGACTTTGGCAGCTAAAGGTCAAAGGTCAGTGTGACCTCAGAAAAAACTTTTTGGCTATTACTCAAGACTTCACAGCAATTATGACAAAATTTCCGACCAGTGTGTAATGTTATATGACTCCAGATAAACGGGGCTGCAACCTGAAACTAGTCTGAGTGGAGGAGGAGGTGATTCTAGTTTTTATGTTGAGCGTGAAAACAGCAGTTTTATTAGCTCTTTATTATGAACTGTAGATATTAAAACTCTCCACTTCAGGGAGTTATCATTGATGTTTGCTTTAAACTTTGGACTCAAAAGTTCAGTCTTTGAAAACAGCAGTTTGTAGTTCAGTGATGTTGACTCAGAAGAAAGCAGTTATTACCTGATTTAGTATTTATTCCAGATTTAAATACACGCTACGTTTAAGTTCTGGTTAGAAAGTGAGTTTTCTGTGTGTCTGTGTTTGTGTTTCTTAAGGCGCTGACTTGGATGCAGACAGCAGATGTTTACGTGACACTGGTGGTCTGTGCGTGGACACGTGTGCAGTCAGGTTGTACAGCCATGCGCTCACAGATTGAGTCTCACAGGGCGGACTAAGAAAAACAAATGTACGTCTCGTGGACTTTCACAGACTCTGAGAGTTTAGTCATTTCTTAAATCCATCTGTTCGTCCATACTTTAAATACTGTTGACACGTCTTTATCTGTAGGTTGTTGTTCCTTCAACAAACACAAAAAATATGGATGAAAACATCAGCAATCAAGGAAGCTCAACTGCTTTTCAAAGTAAAGTCTTCACTGGAGTTTCTTCACCACATGAGAACTGATCTATTTTGAAAAACTTGAGTCAGTTCACTGTGTTTTCTGCTTTTTGATGCTTTAACAAAACTCAGCAAATCGTCCTTCAAATACAAAATCCAAGCAGTCGTGGGCTAAATGAGAGGCTTTCAAGTTTGTTAGATGCTGTGGCCCGTCAGAGGAGAAAGTAGAACTCAGTAGAACAGGTGGAGTAGAGTGCAACAGGCCTGCTTTAATCTCCAGTCTCTTTATCAGAGCTGCTCTCCAGTAACTCGGCCGTTTCTTTTCCACTTCAGCCTTTTGTGTGCTGCTGCTGCTTTTGTCTGATTTTTGTCAGCGCTCCAGCCGACAGTCAGTGAACGCACCATGTGACCCAGTTAGCCCTCACCGCTGTGTGTTTGTTCGCCCTCCAGGCTCCGCGTATCCTCTCTCATTTGTCAGGATTGTACCCACATAAGGCTCACTCTCAGGTTTCAGCCGTTTGTGCCTCTGATGCAACTCCCGTCTCGCTCAGGGCCGACGTCGGGTGAAGCGAGGCACCCAGACCGGCGGGGTTTGGGGTTCAACTCCCACTGAGACCACCTGTAGTAGGATAAACCGTCCTGTGCTGCCAGGGAATGAAACGAACACACACCAGGGTTTGAGTGTTTATAGAAGGATGAGTGAGTTACCTGCCACGCTGGCTGTTTGAAGTCTTTGTTTATACTCAGGTTTTGCTCTTTTTCTCTTCTCAGAGTTTGTTTCTTCTCTAAAATACACCTTTTCTTTCTAATCCATGTTGATGGCACAATATTGATCTGAATCTCTGTGTCCACACCGGCACAGGCTCCACACACTAAAGGACAGAAAGTGAGGAAGCAGACTCCTAAACAATCCCAAAGATCTTCAACTGCCAATGACATGAAAAGAGAAAAGCAGCAGATCTTTACACTGAGGAAGGACAAAAGTTTCAACACTTGATTTTCAAAATAAGTTTTACATTCAGGTCGATGTCTCCATCTTAAACAACATCCGACCTGTGACCTGCACAGCTGGGGTCAGCTGATCCTCCGGCTCTTATTGTGAAGCTGGTGCTGGAGTTTTACTCTTTAAACTTTCTGTTCAGACTATAAATCACACAGTTGGTCTCATACCTGAATTTGCAAAATGCAGCTGCATTTGTTGCCCAGGAACACACCTTGTTATTATCCTCCATTTCTAAAATAACACAGGAAACGCACAATAAAGCTGTTCCATGGTAACTAACAGTTAATGTCTCATTGATTAACCCGCAGGTTGCCATCATCTTGGCAGATATTGTGATTTCAATTGGAGTGGTTGTTTGTTCATTTTCACTTTGGAAATAAAAGAAGAATATGATTTGTCTGATCTATTAATTAATTAATCAATTTGATTGTTTTGTCATAGTTTCCAGCTCAAACTGATCTGAAAACCTGAAGATACAGAGGTTAGGATTATTTATGACAAAGAGAAGCCTCATCGTCACATTATAGTCATTCTTGCTCTGCGTCAGCCTCCTTTTCTTGTTAAGTGCTCTAAGTAGAAGAGCGTCTTGTGTTTGGCTGCAGTAAACTCAGACATGTCTGAAGACGGCTGAACATCTGGTGACGGCTCACGGCGAGGTACAGACTCAAACTGGACGGATTCTGTGATGACTCGAGGGTTTCCGGGTCGTCTGACTCCACGATCATGATTGTGAGACGACTCCGTGACTCAGAGACAAACAGTTTCATCCCGGAGGTGTCGCCGTTTGTAGTCACTTGTTTGTTTGTGTGTCGACTGCGGCGCTCTTTCCCTTAGCGCTCACACAATATCAGAACAGTGTGATTGTGCCAAATTAGAGCCGGAGGCAGATGGACCGTCAGAGAGCGGTTATGTAACGCTGCGGCTGATTGACGTCGGGTAATAACAGTAATAACAGTGAGAAGAAGTCACAGGGATGCTTTTAAACCAGGGTTTTTTTTAGCTGTTACATAACTGCCACCGCTGCCAGCACGCAAGTCTGTCTTGAGAAATTACGCTGAGATCTCTGCACCTTTTGTCCACCCCCCCACCCCCCACCCCCCCATGCTGACTGCACCAGATTAGGGCCAACTGCAGACATCATGTTCTCTCTGTGAAGTGGTTGTGTACTTGTGTATTTTTATTTTTTTTATTTTACTCGCGGTCATTTGTTTTCCTGCAGGCGTCCTTTCATTAGGCTTAATGTATGAGGTGAAGCATGAGTCATCACCAGGCTGGAGTGCAGTGAGCGCGCTCAGTAGAGGCAGCGTCACAAAGCATCAGGGCTGAGCGGCTGATTGTGTCTGAACAGTTTAGTTTGTATAAAACTGATCAGTATCAAATAAATTGATCCAGATTTGAAGTTTAATTCTTGATTTAAAGGATGATGTTGATGATGTGTTGGTATGAAATGAGGCGTCCAGCTGTGAAGGTCAGATCGTACCTGAGGTGACACATGATTCCCTCTCCTCCTGACTGGACTCAGACATCTGTGCTGCTGTCAGGCAGATTTCCATTAACCCAGGTGCAGATGTAACCCCGTCGTTTCTCCACAGTGTCAGACAGATGCTGATTCAGCCTCTGGCAGGCGGGAACACCGGCGCTGGCAGATCAATCAGTTACAACTCTGGTGATGTTGAATCCATCTGTTATTAAGAGTCCTGGTTTGTTGGTGTGTGAGCTCAGGAGCTGTTATGATTTCTCCAGATACCTGCAGATCAGAAACCCGAGTGGCCGTGGGCGTCTACATCATCATTTCCAGAGGTCTCTGGTTTCACCCGCCCAGACTACAACACACACCGCCAGAGTTTTCAAAATAAAACAGGTCCAGCAGCGTTTCTAAAAGTCTCTGTTTTAGAGGTTTGAAATCTCTGGAGTGGTGACGACGAGAGGAGGAAACGTAGCTAAAGAGATGAGTTTTAAAACGTCGGCTCATAAAGACCACTGATGAAGACCATGTGGACGCAGTTGAAAGCTCTGTGAAAAGCTCATAAGTAGACCTTGAGTTGGGATGCTTTGTCAAGCTGCTGTTTCTGTTCGTTGGTGACGTAACATTTGGTCAGAGATGAGATAACTTCTGTGTGGGAATCATGTTTTCAGTCTGGAGGGCAGAGCAGCGTGTGGAGCTGGATCCGCAGGTCAGACAGAGGTCAGAGGTCGCTCAGCGTTGTCCCCATCCGATGTGAAACCCACCAGTGAGACGAGGTTAACTGGGATCTCTGGGATTAGCTGCAGATCACAACTTTCCTTGCGTCCTTTAATCTGCCTGCGGTGGGTCATATGGATCTGTGCTGACCCCCGTTAAAGTCAGATTAGAGGTGGAGGCTTCCAGCTGACCCGACAGAGACGCTATGTACAGATGTTTTCATCTGCAGCTTCAATCAGCTGTGTGTACGCTGGGCTGAAGCGTGTTTGAGCTGCGTTCATGCTCAGTAAATGAAGGAACCAGCTCAGAGACTAAATGTGTAGAGCAGCTTTAACGCCGTGAAACGTCCTTCCTGCGTTCGTCCTCACAATGACATTTACGAGATAACGAGTGTCCCCGAGCAGGTCCAGGCTCGACGGCCTCATCGATCGGTCTGCGGAGGAAGCAGCCGTGGGGGGGGGTATTGATGCAGGAGAAAATGTCAGAGATGTGACCTGTCGGAGTGGGAGGGACTCGGTGTCATCACGCCGCTGTCAGAGGGATTTACACACATTAAAAACATAGATACAGAGTCCAATGAGCTGCTCAGCTGGTTTGATTGTGCGTCCTGTACAGATCTGGTCTGTAGCCGTCACCACGGGAGACAAGATACTATCAGGGAAACACCTGCTGCAGGTGAATGATTGGTTTATAAATCTGTCAAATCATTTCATTTCAGGAATAGATTAAAACGACCATCAGACGGCTTGTCCACGTTCCTCTTGGCGTGTGTTAATTTACATAATCACAGGCCTCAGCGCTCCATCAGCTGTCATTTATTTAACCATTGTTCATGTACATTTGTGTAAGAAAAACAACGTGTCATTGATTCTGTGGTTGTGAGATTTACACACAGTGTTCATAGTTAGCATTAGCATTAGCATTGTTAGCACCGTCAGTGTTGTGGTGCTGCAGAGACAACCCGACCTAAAGATCATATTCTCCAGACGTAAAGGAACATGTTTGTACAAGACTCAACAAAAATCACATCATCATCATTTCAAAAAAGATTTTCTGTGAAAATGAAAATGCAAAAACTACCATTGCAACTGAAATCACAATATTATCATTTTTTGTGCACAAACCAAATAATAGTTTTATTCATGTCCAGATCACATGTGGAGGTGCAGCTTCTCTGCAGTGAACTGGCTGCTGCACACGCTCTCGTGAGCAGCCGACGTTCAGGGTGAAACGCTGCAATTAACCACGAACAACAGAATATGTCAGCAGCTCCGTCCACATACTTCTGGCCATGTAGTGTGAGTGCAGAGGGACAACAGGTAGAGAAACAGTGTGACTTTCATCAGTCTGTGTTTAAATATTTTTAACACCCTCACTTGTAGTTGGACTCGGCTCAGGAAGGATCACCTGTGAGCGACGCTGCTAAAAATACAGCATCTGCTCACTCTGACTCCATCTGCCGCGCATGCAGATGATGCAGGGATTTCTGGGTAAAATTTCTCCCGCCTGCCTCCAGGGAACCATTAGGGAAGTGTAGTTATCAGTCATCCCTTTGTGTGTGTGTGTGTGTGTGTGTGTGTAACATCCAAACACACGACTTCACTCCAATGTAAGAGCGTTTTTCCTCTTTATCTGCGTGTGACCTCCGTCGGCCCGTGAAGCTCTTTACTCAGCTTCTGTTTTGTTTGAGGTGGAAGCCGAAGGACTTCATTGTGTATGACTGATGGTAAGACGGAGATGCAGCAGACACATGATGGAGCGCAGCACTTTAAGCCCCGTAATCACAGTTAAAAACAGCCTCAGGACCATGAGACCCCTCATTACACAACAGTTAAAATGTGTACGTGTGTGGTCCTTTCCCCCAGAGTAGAGGACGTAGATAAGAGTTTAATGGAATAGTTCAACAGTTGATCCATGCGCCTGCTCGTAGCTCCTCATGCCTGTAAACACAGCAGGAATGAAAGAGAATTTACCCTTCCTCTCACAGGATGTCGACTGAAATGACAAAACAAAACTGGACTGAAATATTAACTTAGCAGTAAATGGAATCAGCTTGAATAAAAACACGTACATGTGAGGTTCATATCATTTAGTTTAGCTGTGATTTGTTTGTAGTTATTATTTAGAACCATCTGAATCATTCTGTAGAAAATTTACTGTCAGTCATATCTGAAAGATAAAAACAAAAATCCTGTCGTGTCATCGTAGGAACTCTTTAAAGGAACATTCAACATTTTCATGACAAGAAGTTGCTCCTTAAAATCACAGATATTAACGGCAGCTATCGATCGAAGCGTCTCACACTGACAGCAGCAGCTACCTGAGGAGGAGACCTGACAGATCTGTTTTACCAGTTAGCACGACGGCTAGCAGCGCAGTCTTCATCCACTGTGTGTGTGTGTGTGTGCGTGCTCTGTAAGTGCATGTGATGACATCACTCCTTAGCGTGTTGACCCGTGTTTAAAAAAACTTGATTATACATGCTTTAGGGGCTAGGCTAACTGTTTCCCCCTGCTTCCAGTCTTTATGCTAAGCTAAGCTAAGTCCAGTCTGTACAGAACGCACAGACACGAGAAACCAAACAAAAGTTTACTCCCCAAAATGTTGAACTGTTCCATTTAAAAATGCTTCTGGTTTTATTTTAAAGACACTCTCAGATTTCAGTATCTGTGTCCAAATCCAGTTTCAATATGAAACACACACACACACACACACACACACACACACACACACACACACACACACACACACACTGCTACAGAGATGACAGGGCTCTAAGAGAAATATTCTCTGTCCTTTCATCAGTTCAGTGTCTTGACCTTTCCTTCCTGTAATCACAGCCTCTCTGCTCAGCCAGAGAAAACACCACAGAAGAAGAACCGGCTCCTGATCGTGTCCTTCATCCACCATCATCATCATCCTCACAGGTTGAAATCAGCGTGCAGATGCAGTTTATTGAAGCACGAGCCCTCGTTCTGTTCAGAGCACAATTAGCTCTCGTAATGTGCTGCAGAGTGTCGACACGATTACATCCGGCAGAGCAGACACGTTCACTAAAGAGGCTGCGCTGCGTTCACTGACACATCAGTTCCTCCTTTTGATTTTAATGTGAAATTCTCTGACAGTATTCCACTTTTCATTCAGCTCAGCTTCCTGTGAAGAAGCAGACGGATCTCGGGACGCTGATGTCTAATCTGTGTGGTCGCAGACGCCCTGCTGAGATCCCACTGTTTGTTTCTTAATCCTTCAGTTTGGTCCAATCATACAAGCTTCTTTAACATGAGGTCCCCCTCCCCCACAGTGTCCAAACACACTGACCCACACTCCAGGGGAAAGACGTGTGAACAACACCGTGATCTGTCACTCATCACAGGAGTGTGTCTGAGCTCAGACACCTTTCATTTTACTGGTTATTTTCTTCTTTTATTGTGAAGTCGGCTTCACTACGAGCTCTACACACAATCATCCGTCACCAATCTTAAATATGAATAGAAAAATTAAACAATGAAATAAAATATTTACAGTAAAATGTGAAGTAATATTATAGAACAGAATAAATAGAGAAATATAATATAAAATATTCTGATGCTTGATGGAGGTCACTGTCAATGACTTCACTGATGTCACCAACTGAGAGCCAATCAGTGGCGACCGTGGGTGTGACATCATCATTTCCAAAGGTCTCAGTTTCTGTCCATCTGACACGACAACACAACCCCAGAGTTTTCAAAATAAAACACAACCCCAGAGTTTTCAAAATAAAACACAACCCCAGAGTAAAACGGGACAGACAGTGTTTCCAAAAGTCTCTGAAAAGTGTGTGTGTGTGTGTGTGTGTGTGTGTGTGTGTGTGTGTGTTTGTGTGTGTGTGTGTGTGTGTGTGTGTGTGTGTGTGTGTGTGTGTGTGTGTGTGTGTGTGTGTGTGTGTGTGTGTGTGTGTGTGTGTGTGTGTGTGTCAGATACTGAAGCTGCTGCAGCTCAACTCGTCAGACATCGAGAGGTTTTGATTTTATTCTGAAAGGTCGGAGACAAGTTCCCCCCAGGCCTGTCCCTGTAGTGTGTTGGTGTGTTGTTAATAGTTGCATAATGCAGAGTTGTAGTTTAATGAGATTATTCTGGTTCGGATCAATAAAACACCTGCTAGATGAATGAATGTCAGAGAGAATACCTGTGACCACAGTCAGGATATTGTATAACAACCATAAATGGTTGGTAAGTGAGTGTGAGCTGCTGATCCATCAGTCACTCTGCTGCCTCCTCTTCCCTCTCAGAAACACTGTTAATGGGTCATTGTGTCTGAATAATGCAGAGCTCCAGGCTTTGCTGCTAATTTTGGTTTGGCATCTCGCTGCTGATTGGCTGACATCTCCTTCCCTCCCTCCCTCCCTCTCCCTCTCTCTCTCTGTCGTTTCTCCCATCACCCCTTCATTCCTGTTTAAATCTGTCCAGTTTTGACCAGCGCATCGTCCATGTTTTGGTATTTCCACTTCCTGCACTTCACAGTTTGAGGTCACAGGTCACGGTGAGTCACGACTGAGTCACGGCAGAATCAGAGAGTCTCGTCCCAGCTGGTGAATCTCTCCGAGCGTAGCTATCACAAAAACACAAACGTTTATCTCTGCAGAGCCGACAGTTTAACACAAACCCACACATCTCCGCTGATGGTGGCGTGTTTCGTAAGAGTGCTCAGACATTTGCATGTGATGGACACGGCGTTGTTATCGCCCTCGATCATTCTCCTTCAGTCTTTAAAGCTGCTTTATGTCGTTTTTCTCTGCCGCCAAACCTGGTTACTCTCCAGGAAGAGGTTAGAACATGTGGCAAGAACGTACATGTAGATGTACATGAAGAGCTCCACACTATTATAATTTAATCATATTCAACATGATGTTGAAATGAATACATGAATCTATCTAAAATATCCAGAAAGCTGTGGCCTGTATTTTACTGCTGCTGCTGCTGTTTCCCACCTTTTCCCGCCGCTTTGTCAGAAAGGTGACACCTCTGTCCGCAGAGGTTTTACCTGTCCGTCCAGTTCCTTTACAGCAGAGCTGGACGGGTTAGTTTCCTCCCCGAGGAGACGGCTGACGAGAAGCAGAGCTGACGGCGGAGGTCAAGCTGCTCCTCTCTGGCCTCCACCTGCCTGATGTCACTGTGAAAACCTCAGGAGCAGTTCCTGCTCCTCTGACCAGCTGCAGCATCGTTTCACACCAGGAATAATGTGACATAATGACATAGCCAGTTTACAGTGGCCTGTATGGATATATATGTTTCCCACAGCTCATTCATTTCAGAGGATAATGTGTCGCACTAAATATACTGGAGCTTTACATGTAAACTATGTGAAGGAGACACTGATCTTACCAGCTGACGTACCCGCCAATACCAATATATTATCAATAAGCTAATATTGGCTCATATATTGATCTAGGCGACTCTTAGTTTTGTAGTGGTGGTGTCTGATGCTCGAGGTGTCTTCAGATGAAAATATAGATGATGCGTGGATGTTGTTGATGATCAGAATCGTTCTCGCTGCAGCTGCTCACAGCAGTACGACGATAGTTTCACACTGGTGCTTGTTTCTCTGGCTGGTTTGTTAGTAGCAGCAGCAGCAGCTTTTATGTCCTTTCATGAGTCACATCTACCTGCTGAAGTTGTCAAAGTGCCCCAGGTAAGATCTGGAAGCCCGCAGCGACTGTGTCACGTTGATGAAGTTGTTCACTTCCTGTCGGCGGCAGAGCACAAACAGGATCCTTTTTCATGTGACTCTGTAAAAGTCAAAGTCCCAGACGGAGGGAAACTCTGCAGGGGGCGAAGGAGAAGCACCTTGTTACAGCAGGGTTTGTGCAGTTAACCAAGATTATTAGCATTAATGTGAACATCACAGTCGTTGTCACGTCTCCCTCCTCAACAGACACAGAGGGAACTGTTGGTAGAGTCGTAGTGGGAAACTCCTCTGCTTCACTGCTTCCTCATTATGCTCACATCACAACGTCAGACTGATTCAGAGATGCTGCTGTTGAGTCTCACAGACTCATAAAGGCTGAGGAGACATCTGAAGTTGACTCTTTGATCCTCTAATGAGCCTTAAACACCGACCTGAGGCTCCGGAGCCTGAGCGTCTTTATCTCACACTGACGATGATGAGGGAAGTGAGAGGAGGTGAAAAAGCAGGAAGCTGTCTCAGTTTACCTCTCACGTTACTTCTCTTTTCGGCACTGGACCGCAGTGGTTTCTAAAGCACATGCTGTTTGAATTTATATTTCAACATTTACGAGCCTGTATTTTGTAATCTGAGTGAAATGATGAATAAGACGTTCACCCTCCTGCACACGGGGCTCAGGTTACTGATCACACAGTGAAAACAAACACTGTGGACAATGAGACTCTGGTGCTGTTTGGGGTTCACAGTTTGTGAATGTTGTCGTGGGAAAGCGGAGGAATGAGACCGAGGACCAGGCGAACGCTGAGGTCGCCCAGATCCTCCTGACGCAGCTCATCTCATCCGTTTTGATTCACATGTTTCATTCTCCGTGTGAAACGCTTGGAAATGAGTTATTTAGCATGTTGTACCAGGAAACATAGGAGCTGCTTTACCTGTAAATACACTGGAAATCATTCATTAGTTGATCACCAGAAAACTATTTGGCAACTTTATTGATAATTGATTAATTGTTTGAGTAATTTTTCAAGTAAAAATTTGCTTGTTCCAGCTTCTTTTTGACACTTTTATTCTGTTGTAAAGTTAAAAAACAAGATCAACAAACAACCAATGGATTAGTCGAGAAAGATTAATCAGATTAATCATTAAGGTAGAGTATTAATGAGCTGTCCTAGTCCAGAGATGGAAAGGGAGAGTCATAACACACCTGTGATTCTCTGGTTCCTGCTTTAACAAGGTGAAGATGTGTTTTGCTGGTTGTTCAGACGTCACCTCGGACTCTGGAACATTTTCTAGACTGAACGGCAGATAAATCAAACATGAGTAATCATGAGTCACAGGAGGAGGACATTTCTTCTCAGTGTCACTCTCATTTCATTTCTGTGTCAGGTACAAATCCACCAGTCTGCTCTCTGTTCCTTATCGGGACAGGTGCTCATCACAACCACTGACTGCTTTACTGTGCTCACTTCTACACAGCTGAAACCATGTGAACACGTATCCTCAAACCTTCTGTCACGTCAGGTGTCTCTCAACTTCCCATCAGCCTCTGGGTATTTTGAAAGAGAGAGGTTTTGTTTATGACCTGAGGCTGACCCGTGTTTTCTTTGTGCTCGAAGGAGCATGGACGTAAAAATGATTTAGTTTCTATACGTCCACGATCCGGAAGCAGAGGCTGGGATCAGTGTCGGGGTCTGAGCAGCTGTGGGGTCCAGCTGCAGCAGGCCTCTTCCCTTTCCCCCACTCTCCTTACTATGAAGGGAAGCTGCAGACACCGACCTGACCAAAACAATAGCCCGGCCGAGTCCAGCACGGATCTCATGCAGGTATAAAAATAGTCCGCCGGGTCAGCGGCTTCCTGCTCGCTGCTTAACAATGCTCCGTCTCATTTTCTGTCTTGTTGGCATGAAGCAGAGTGGGACTGAAACGAGACCAGGCAGGTTAAACAGCCACAACAGGCGTGATATAAAACACAGGTCAGACAGTCAGTAAACACAGAGCCGACTGTGGTACTGAGGATCAGAGCCAATCGGAGCGAGGAGAGGAGGAAGATGTGGGTGAGGGGATACGACCGTCCATCTCTCCTCAACTCCCCGGGGGGCTGATGTCACTTCCTGCCCCATCGATCGCCTCTTGTTGGGCGCGGTGCTGATGGCGGTCTCAGAGGACGGAGGCCATCCCGAGTGTCGCCGCGGTTCTCTGACTCCTGCGAGCTCCGTTTGTCCTGCTTGTTTTCGAGGCGTACAGCAGATGCTCGGGAGCCCCTGAAGGCCTCGCCTCGTTCACCCATTAATGATTTATCGCCTAATTAATTTGACTCCATCGCCGCCACCAGCTAGCCTAATTAGACCGGCTCCATGTCTCCGTGAACGCTCGTCCCTCAAACCCAGAACATGAAGGAGGAGAGGGATTTCATGAGTCGAAGCAGACTGGATGAATTTCACACCAGTGCTGATATATATAATAAACTATAATATATATATAATCAAGAGATGTTTTTCATTTACTGCCACACTTCAATCTGGACTAAATGTTGTGTAAAAACAAGCTTTTGTTTTAATAAAATATCCTTTAAACTTTAAATCTGACCGAGTGTCTGATGCTTCACGTCCTCAGTCTCATGTTCCCACTGACACCTCACCGTCAGCATGGCGTCTTCTGGACTGACAGGTAACTCAGTCGTCTGTATGGATCCACGTGGGGGAGTGACAGCAGGTGGTGCGGCCTTTGACCTTTGATCCAACCTGATGTGTTTTATTTACATTCTCTGGTGTCAAAGAGCTCATGAAGAAATCATTAATTATTAACGGCCATAGAAACTGAAAGGAAAAGGTTTTAAGGAGGAACAGTTTTTCTCTTTCTTTATCGATGAGGGAAAAACCCTGAACTGCCGACTGAAGAATCTGATGTGACGTCTTCTTTTGTTTTGTCTAGACCTCAGTTTGAAGATGGAGAGCAGCAGAGTTTTGATATTTCATCCTGAAAATGACTCAAAACGATCGATTGTTGATCTGTTGATGAACTGATGGGTTAATCGTTGCAGCTCTGGTTGTGTTTCCTTCCCTGAGATGAAAGTCATATGATTCAAAGGTTCAAAGCTTTTTTATTGTTGATGCAAAATAAAAACCAAAGAAAGTGATAAAACAAAACAAGACGACACTTTCTGAATCTCTGAAAAAGATTCAGGGCTGACGTTTATCGTGGCGTGTTCGTGTGGACAGAGAGAATTTGCTGATAACTGAAAAGCAGACACTCAAACCTGCTGAAACGCCGGTTTCAGGACAGTCAGAGCGGCGTCCTTCAGCAGCCACGGTGGCCTCAGAGGGCCATAAACCCTCACAGACAGACAGTGGTTTTATAGGGTCAACAGGCGACACTCAGGCCCATCTGTCCTTCACACAGAAAATCAATCCTCCCCTCGTGTCTTCAGACGACTCTGTCTTTGTCTCAGGTCGCCATCTGTCCTCTCTGTGTTTTCTGTGTCGGCTCCGCCTCCTGCTCTGGATGACACGGCACAAAACCGACACTCAGCTGGATCCACTTGGACGTGTGTGATCATTATTATTATTATTTTAGTCTGAATGGGACAGGAAGAGGAACTAGAACCACTGCTCTCATCTCTAAACGCTCCGCCCTGCCGACTGTCAGCCTCATAACATCCTGAAACCCCATGACGACAAACTTACAACCTGCTGATGATGCTCTGTGGCCGACCTCTGACCTCCCTGTGCTCAGGGCCCTGACAGGGATCAATAACACTCGCATCAGGACACAGGACATTTCCGGGGTTTATTTACGACTTAAATTAGTCATTACACACGTTTACTCTGTGAAAGAGGCTCGTTACAACTACATGACCTCAGCAGCAGCAGGAAGCCAGTCTGGTCTCTGGTGGATCAGAAGCTGCTGCTTTGAGCTTCTCCAGCTGAGAACTGGTTTTGGAAGTTGACAGTGAAAATACGGTTGATCATAGAGCATCACCTGCGTCCCACTTTAACTGTTCTGGCTTCATCAGAATCCTTCAGGTGGCTCATTCAGGCCGGTTCAGATCCAACAAACAGTCAGACTTCAGATGGACTGAGTCTGAATTCATCTTTAGTTCTTGACCATCTTAAGCCGGACTGTGGAGCAATGAATTCTGGGTAAATTAAGATTTTTTTTCAAAATAAAATAAATGTCCGACCGAGGAAGCGCATCCAGCTGCTCAGCTCTGTTTACAGTCTTTAGAAGGATTCAACAGTTACAGGAAGTTTTACTTTGAAAATTCAGGGAAGAGTAAAACTATTTTTTGGGGGGAAAAAAAAATGGCTGCCGTCTCTACAAAACCCTTCTCTTTGCTCTCTTCATAACAATGTTTGTTAAACCACAAATTATGAGCCATGTGTTCCTGTTTTTATTGTTGGGTGCTGCTGCTCAGCACAGGTGTCATTGATCGTTACCATGGTAACACTGGTCTCAGACCTGAGTTAGCCTGGAGGTGAGGTGTCGAATGTTTTTGTTTTAAAATGAGTCAGTCTTTATTTTTGTGAAACACTCTGACCCCTGATGTGTACCAGTGTTTCTGTTTGGGGCTGACACTTCACTGTTAGATATTAACTGATTATTAATCAACATATTACACTGAACCGTCGACGTTCTGCAGCTTTTCCCATCATCCTCGTGTCCTCCTGTCTCCATTTATCTCCCTTTACTGTGTTCTCCGGGTGAACGGCGCCCTCCGCTTGTTCTCTGCTGTAAAACAATAGATTTCCACCATGAACCACGAGTCTCACAACAAACGAGATGAAGATGTAAAGATGTTGAAATGCAGCTCTCAGAATCACACACGTCTGTGTTGTGACGCCCGCTTAAAGCCGCCCACTTCAGCGTGCAGAGTATCACGCTCGGGGACAGCGTGTCCGCCGGCCGGCCTCATAAATCGCTTCATTTTAAGTAAGGGATTATTAATCTGCCTCAGCTGTAGCTGGAGAGCAGCGCTGACCCCCGAAGGACCGGAGGGCCCCGCTTTTTGGCCGCCGGACAGGGCCGTTAATGCTGTAAGCAGTTTATACTACACACACACACACACACACACACACACACACACACACACACACACACACACACACACACACACACACACACTTACTTCTTTCTCATAACAGAGGCTTGGATAGACGCAGTTTTAATGAGCAGCTTCTCTTTATCAATGAGTCTAATGATTATTTTCAGTGTAATTGTCATTTTTCAGATTCACTGATTCATCATTCATCTCGTTTTCTATACTACAAGGTAAAATACCACTTCAGTACAAAGACCTGGCATATAATGTGTAGATGAAGAGAAAATAAATGAATAAATAGTGATTTTGATTGAAAAGTTAATACTGGGAGAATAAATGTGTAAAGTTACGAGAAAAAAGTTGTAATTTAAAAGACAAAACATGTTGTAATTTTGAGAAATGATGTTATTTTAGGACGAAGAGGTCATAACACCAGAGAGTATTTCACCTTCTGTGCTCCACTTGAACTGATCCACACAAATAATCAATGTTAATTTTCTCTCGCTTGATCAATCGGTTCATTTTTCAGCACAGCCTCTGTTTGTGTTTCCATCTGCGTTACACACTTGTGGAAGAGCCTGGGCCTCAGGTGTGTGTGTGTGTGTGTGTGTGTGTGTGTGTGTGTGTGTGTGTGTGTGTGTGTGTGTGTGTGTGTGTGTGTGTGTGTGTGTGTGTGTGTGTGTGTGTTGCCATGGCTGCAGGTCAGGCTGCAGGATAATTAAGCCCAGAGGAAGTGATCTGGCTCTGGGTGCAGCAGCTCGGTACCATCTGCCTCCTGCAGGCCGCTCTCATCTCCGATCACACACGGGTCAAACACAAAGATCCTCTGTGTTTGACGAGATGAATCACTCCATGCTAAAAGCTGACACACCTCTCAGTCTGTCGTGGCGTGTGAAATGTCACACGCACGCTTTGTTCACACAGGTGAGCATCAGCAGACGCAGCATGATGCTCAGGAAGCTGCTCATCACTCTGTTCTGACCCCAGAAATATGTTCAATAATCATTTAGATAATTTACCGATCAAAACTGTAGTGCTGCTTGATTATGGCAGAAATCGTTATCACTGTTATTATGATCAATATTCAGATCACGAATATTCAGCTGATTATTCACTCACACATTTATTGAACTTAAACAAAACAATCCTTAAATACAATTCAATGGAAAAACTAATTTTTAAAAAATTAGATAAATAATATATAATATCTACAATTCAATATATAATATAAAAAATTATAAAAAATAAACTAAATAATAATAAATAAGATCAACTCTGTAATTTTAGTGTAAAACTACTAAACATATATTCAGTATATGAAATTAATAAATAAAAACAAATGAGATCAAATATGTAACTCCAAAACATATATTCAACATTTTTATAAACTATATTCAGCACAGCGGTCACTAACTCAGTCCAAGGAAATTAAATTGTTTTCATAAATGTTGGAAGATAAAATGGTAATTGTAAATAAAAAGAGAAAGATCGTCCGTTCGTACAGAAGTGTCAGATTCTCCGTGGTGTTCTCATTGTGCACCGAATATCTGAGACTCATGCTTCAGAGAGATTGATTGACAGTTTGAGGTTATTGAAATGACACAGCAGGAGTCATGGAGAGCTGCTGGTGGTTTGTGTGTGTTTGTCTCCTGCCTGTGACCTTTGACCTCCGTCCTGCCTGTTGCTTCAGTGATTGAAGGAGCGACTTCAGTGTCTGTGATGAAAATATCTGCAGTGGTTATAATGTAAAACGTTCCTGTTGGTGCCGATCGCTCCTCAGAGTGAGTCATCAGAGCTGCAGGGCGATCGAGCTCCACACGCTTTGATCAGCAGAGAGAGAGAGAGTTTTTATCTTACAATCACACATCGGTAAACTGCTACTCTCCTCTCTCCTTTCCTCTCTCCTCTCCTCTCTCCTCTCTCCTCTCCTCTCTCCTCTCCTCTCTCCTCTCCCCTCTCCCCTCTCCTCTCTCCTCTCCTCTCTCCTCTTTCCTATCTCCTCTCTCCTCTTTCCTCCTCTCTCCTCTCTCCTCTCTCCTCTTTCCTCTCTCCTCTGTCCTCTCTCCTCTCTCCTCTCCTCTCTCCTCTCTCCTCTCTCCTCTCTCCTCTCTCCTCTCTCCTCTCTCCTCTCTCCTCTCTCCTCTCTCCTCTCTCCTCTCTCCTCTCTCCTCTCTCCTCTCTCCTCTCTCCTCTCTCCTCTCTCCTCTCTCCTCTCTCCTCTCTCCTCTCTCCTCTCTCCTCTCTCCTCTCTCCTCTCTCCTCTCTCCTCTCTCCTCTCTCCTCTCTCCTCTCTCCTCTCTCCTCTCTCCTCTCTCCTCTCTCCTCTCTCCTCTCTCCTCTCTCCTCTCTCCTCTCTCCTCTCTCCTCTCTCCTCTCTCCTCTCTCCTCTCTCCTCTCTCCTCTCTCCTCTCTCCTCTCTCCTCTCTCCTCTCTCCTCTCTCCTCTCTCCTCTCTCCTCTCTCCTCTCTCCTCTCTCCTCTCTCCTCTCTCCTCTCTCCTCTCTCCTCTCCTCTCTCCTTTCCTCTCTCCTCTTTTGTTTCCTCTCCTGTCTCCTCCTGTCCTCTCCTCCCACTCCTGACTCTGTGCAGTGACTCACAGTGTCAGTCAGTCTTTTATGGATTTGCAGTATTTCAGTAGAAGCTGCGTCAGAATTTGTTCTGTTGTGATTCTGAAAACATGTTGTTATTTGTCTCATTTCACATCAGTTCATAAACAGCTGACCTGAGATCAGCAGAGACGAGCACAGACACGTTTAACTCTTGTGAGTTAGTCATGATAACATATGTCCAAATATCTAAATGATAATGTTCCCGCCTTCGGCTGCTGGGGTCTTAGTTTCCAAGCGGAGCTGAGCTGCAGAGTTGGATGGAAAGAGAAGAAGAAGAAGAAGAAGAAGAGGATGATGGAGGAGGAGGATTAAAACTGAATTAAGGACAAAGTGGGGAAAAGGAGGAGACGAGGAAAGGAAGCAAGAGAAAGGATTTGAATGGAGAAGGTCAGAGGAAGCAAGGAAAGGAGAGGAAAGTTGCCCCCCTCCTTCACGCCTCCATCAACAAAGCATTGTGGGAGAAAAATAAGGCTTCTGTGAAATGTAGCGTGTGTGGGAAGCCCCAAATTCCTTCAGTAGTCAAGAGGGAAAACAGTGGAGAGGAAACCAGCACTGAACAGAAACTCACTACAACACGTTACCCATAATGCATCGTTAAGATCGTTAGCTTGTTAATGCTGAGCTCTGGAACCAGGAGCTTCCAGCTGCTTCTTCTGAGACGTGAATCTGGAGGTTGATTCACTGAAACGGTTGAGATGAAAGTAAAGTTCATCACGTCCGGTTCACTTTTATTCTTCACTTCTTTCCTTTGTGATTTTGAATGTTCAGAAATAAAGCGGTGCGTTGTTGTTTCTGCAGTGACACAAGTACAAGAGAGAAACTGAAGGAGGGAAAGGTCGTCTGGAGCTGCAGTAAACAGGAAGAAATGACCATCACAAGTCAGTTTATTTATCAGTCAGGAACAAACGATCAGAATCAATAATTGTGGATGAAAGTATGAAAACACAGCAGGAGTAAATGGCTCAGGCGTCAAGAGTTTTGGCCTTTTAGTTAATAAGAATAAGAATAATTAATAAATACATTGATTTTAAGTTTCTAAAGAAGTCTTAAAATGTCTTTGACTTTCTGGAGGAGGAGAAGGTTTGATTTAATAAAATGAATGATAATAATAATGATAATAATAATCGGGACGTGTTCTGGTGTTACAGCTGTTTGTGGTGCAGTGCGGTCCTGTATCGATCACGGCGAGGATTCACTGTTTGCTGAGACTTAGTGCTCTGGCTCATACAGCAGCACAGACTTATGGCTGTGTGTGTGTGTGCGTGTGTGCGTGTGTGTGTGTGTGGCAGTGATACATGTTCCTTTCAAGGTCACACACTCTCTTCTTCCCAGAGATGAACTCCCTGGGGATGAAGGGGAATTATAAACCAGTCCCTGATAGATACTGTACATGACAACACACACACACACACACACACACACACAAGCTCGACAAGCTAATCAGCAGATTAATCAATAATGGAAACAATCAGACCTGGCGTTGATATCACGGCTGGTGAAGTCACATGACCTGAGTGACATAACTCACATGTACACAGGTGACTGAGCCGTGTCCTGCTCGTTTATAGATGTAGCTCAGTGAGGAACTGTACTGTTTCATTTGATTGTCTGAGTCAGTGTGTGTGTGTGTGTGTGTGTGTGTGTGTGTGTGTGTGTGTGTGTGTGTGTTTGTTTGAGAGACTGAAAATATTCTAAACGTGTGTGTTCTTGCTGCGTGTGTGTGTGTTTGGCTCACGGCTGTTACTGTGATTCTGTATCTGTCTCCCTGCATTTGCATTCATTCCTGTGGGCTGTGTGTGTGTGTGTGTGTGTGTGTGTGTGTGTGTGTGTGTGTGTGTTTTCACCAGCCTCATCCTGCTCATTTGCTGCTGAACAATTTTTTCTTAATTCATGTAAAATCCCATTTAACACGCGGTTACTGGCGTCTTCCGGTTCAGTTTACAGAATAACGTCAGCACAGAGAACACTCATATTTATTGGGGTTGCTGAAAGGCATTCTGGGAGATGTAGTGAGTCACAAAAGACCAGGTTTACAGTGAGTCCCTGCCCACCAGCACACAGTAAATAAACACACATTCAACACACAGAGACGTTATTAAAAATTAACCAGCACAGTGGAATCTGACCCAGTAAATCACAGTGTGGGGTTATTCTGTGAGCACCAGCGCCCCCCGCAGGCTACAGGGGGGAAAGAAACAACCAGAGCAATGGCTTCTCACCAGCTGGTGAAGTACATGGAGGTCTGGGAGATGATTTCCAGGCGGGGGAAGCTGAGGATGTTCTTCAGTCTAGCTGAGGAGCTCAGGATCTTTATAGTTATAGTTGGAAAATGCATCTTATCTTATTCTGAAAATATACAAAAGCGTTCAGGACAATAAAGACACAGTCTCTATATTTGTGGTGTTTTTACAGAGTGACAGAAACTCTCTGCTCTTCACGGCTGTTCTAGACGCTCTGCAGTTGTTGGGTTGTTTTTCTTTGATGAAATCTTTTGGTTATTTCCATGATTTTTAATTCACATTTTCTTATTCTTAGGTTTTTCTGGTTAAATAAAAGACTATATATTATTGCAGCTCTTCTTATTGTATTTTTTTTTTTAATCTTTTTTAATTAAAATTGTTGTTGTTGTTTCTTTCTCAGAGGAGGCGTCACTCTCTGAAAAGTTAAAGTCTGATTCTGAGCTCCGTCGCAGTGAAACTGTCGGTCTGAGCTGTGAAGCGGCATCACGGCTTTCAGCAGGTCGGTGGCGTCCTCTGCTGGTAGAACAAACCCACAGCGTGTCTTTTCCTGTCTCGGCTGATTTCAGGCTCCGTCTTCAGCGCTGAATATCGGGGCTGTTTTGGGGACACGGTCGTCGGCCTGAATCTTCCTCCTCTCACTCTCAGGTTTTGTTTGTGGAGGCTGAAAGGAGACGGCAGGCGTTTCTCAAAGAGCAGAGCAGCAGTTTTCCCGCGGAGAGCTGACTGAGCGTGATCAGTGTTTGAGTTTAAAATCATCTGAAGCCTCCGTTTGTGATATAATTACATTCATCTCACAGTGGCTCTTTGTTTAATCCAGGGAGGAAGAGCTGATAATGTTCAGTCCTTATTTACTTGAGTTTCTTTCACTATTAAACTCAACAATTAACTAATTAACCTCAGTAAACATGTCTTCATTTTCTGTTTAATTAGGACAAATTACTTCCAACACACCCTCCAGAGAGTGTTAGAAATGATGCCTGGATGAAATTAAGCATCAACAAACTTCAGTCAGATCAATAATAATAATAATAAGAAGAAGAAGAAGAAATGATCAATCAAAGTTTACCAGACGTGCTCTTGAGCTCACAGATGATCACAGAGTAAATTAATAATATAAGATGCAGAGTCACTGAATTAATAATGTTTTCTTACTTCCTCTGCATACCTTGTTTAACGAATGGTGGTTATTACCATGGCAACAAGCTATCTGACTGTGCTGCGTGACAGTTTGTGGTGACAGGTCGTCACCGTGACAATGACGCGGTTTATTTGTGTTGTAATGAGTGAAGTTAACGGTGTGGAGACAGGCGGCCATGTTTCTGTTTCACTTCATTCCACCCATCAGCTCCACCACTGTCAGACATATATAATCCAATTAACGGAGTCATCAGGGAGAACATCCAAACTCCACACACGCCCTGTTTCACTTGATGGTTCTGCTTTATTTTGGCAGAATGTGGCGGTTTACAGTTTTGTAGATCATGTCGAGCACTGCTGGAGAATCCACAGCAGGGGGCAGCAGTGAGCTGTGGTGTTGTAGAATGGGAGGAATGCTGGGAATTTTGTGTGTGTGTGTGTGTGTGTGTGTGTGTGTGGTGGTGGGGGGGGTTGTGTGTCGCCACAGAGTGTGTTGATGTGGTGGCTGTCTTCATCCTGAGAGCTGATCTACTTAAATACAGTTGTGGTGTTTTACTCAATGAAGAAAACACTTTAGTTTTTATTTATTTATTTACTTGATTTTATTTTCTCTACATTTGTTTTTTACTTAAAGTTTAATTTAATTTTTAATCTGTTTTTGTATTTATTTTACTTTTAATGACTTTTTAAAAAAAAATTTTTTTACTCTAATTCGTATTTTAAGTTTTATTTATTTTTTGTATCTATTTAACTCTATTTATTTAATTTTTTTCATGAAATATTTTTATTATTTTATTTTGAATTGTATTATAGTCAGTGCTCAGCCTCATAGTGTTAATGTCATGTGATCACAGTTATTAAACTACAGAGTTTTCTGCACAGTGCTCTGTGATTGGTGGGAACCAGTTAGCTGCCACACACACACACACACACACACACACACACACACACACACACACACACACGGGACTCTTCACAGTCTCTGAATAATTAATGCCTCCCTCTCTTTGCTCTCTAATGATGTCTCTAGGGCGTGTGTGTACTCCTTTGTGAGTGTGTGTGTGTGTACATATGTACGTGTGTGTTCTGTATCTGCATACATGTGTTGTCACGATGCTCCGCCCCCCCTCCACACACACTTCCTGTGTGACATTTTGCTTTCTCAGATATTCTAATAATCCCAAACATCTCTGCGGGACAGAGTCGCTGTGATGAAAAACAAGCTTTGATCTCATGTTTGTATTTAATGTACCAAGTGTCTTGATGTTGTCGGAGTCTGTATATTATTATATTATCGATTATCATTTGATGATTGATTGACTGAATAATCAGCTACAAACCTCTGGTTATATGAGACTGGTTGTTGTGGCTGTTCTCAGTTTATTTCTGGGTGATTGTGACGGTGAAGCTGCAGACTCACAAAGTCAAAGTGGTTTATCTCACTTACAGCACGTTTGGCTACAGTGGCCATGGAGGGTCATAAAACCTGGTATATTTTAAATTTAAAGTCTGTTCTAACCTGTTTTTGTGAACAGTTGAAAACCTCTCCGCTCCTCTTTTTCTGTCTGTGTCGGGTTGAATCTGTCGGGATTTGTCTGAGTACTGTTATCACTCCGCTCCCAGCTGTCCCTCCACACCTCCCCGTCCTCCTTCCACAGCCAACAATCCCAAAACCTCCTCCTGCTCTTCACTTCCTGGCTCCGGACCAATCAGCCGCCTCGTTTTAACGCAGCGTTACTTCAGCTCCGTCTGCAGCCGAGCATCTGGTTCCTATTGTAGCCAGGGATTAAAAAACAACAGCAGTGTGTGTGTCTGAGTGTGTGTGTGTGTGTGTGTGAGTGTGTGTGTGTGTGTGGGGTGTGTGTGTGTGTCGGGGGGGGGTCCTTAATTTTTGCATATTATGTGTGTGAGAGCTTGTGTTCAGTCCGAACTCTCGTGGGATTTTGGACATCAGCTGTCTATTCTCCCTCCTACCTACACACTTAGAAGTGTGTGTGTGTGTGTGTGTGTGTGTGTGTGTGTGTGTGTGTGTGTGTGTGTGTGTGTGTGTGTGTGTCCAGTGTTATTGTGATGTTTTAGTTGTTTTCAGATATTCATGAATTCCTAATCAGCCGGCCTCCATCTGTGCTGCAGCAGAGATGAGAGAAAATAAAGAAGAGAAACCAGAGGGTTGTTCTCAAACTGTGGCTTTCATTAATAATTACTCATATTCTTTATCACATTTATAATCAATATCCAGTCAAACATTCACTTTAAAGTTCAGACTAACGCTGTGGTTCATGTACCGTTTATTAATAAGTGCTAACGTGGAGTTTTTTCCATCCAGACATGCAACAGAATCAAACCAGGGACGCTGTGATTACATGACACGCATGTTAAACCACTCGGCCTCCACAACAGTGTGTAGCAAAGAAAACCCACGAGCTCAGCACCTATTGTTTAATGAGATGGATAAAATATGAAATCAATCACTGATAAATCAAACATACTTTTATCAGACAGATTTATCAATTAAAATGATCCTTTTGTTTCATCTGCATTTTTTCTCTCTGAAATCAATAATGTTGATTTTATTGATGATATTTTTACTGTCTTTGTTGCGTGTAGTTTTTGATAAGTGCTCTATGAATAAAGATATTGATTATTATTATTAACGAGGCAGAGGAAACACTTACGCTTTAAAAACTGTTTATTTAACTTGGCCTTTAATGAATTCTCTCATATTTTACTTTTCTAACTGGTTTCTGTTTTTATTTTATTTATATCATTTACATAATTTATCATCTACTGTCTCTCTATTTTCATTGTCCTTCAATCCTTGATTTTATTTTTCTATCTGATTTTTCTTTATTGTAAAACCCTCTGATCTCTTGTATAGAAGTGCTCTATAAATAAAGTTTATTATGATTATTATTATTAAGTATCAGACAGGACTCAGGTGTCGTACCGTTAACATGGACTCAGACTGGGCTCAAACCGGATCAGGACCAGCTCAGAGTCCAGGTTCTGAGACCAGGTTCTGGTCTCTGCTGTCTGTGCTCAGCATCACCTCCCTGTTTAACCCCTCCCCTCCACACACACACACACACACACACACACACACACACACTCTCAGACCCATCAAGTGCCAAGCCAGCCGTGCAAGCCCCAAACCAGTCGCCATGGCAACAGCCCTGAGTCTGGAACACAGGGTGGGGCAGGGCAGATTCCTTTCCTTTCCTTCCCTTGTTTCTTTCCTTTCCTTATTTCCTTCCTTTCCTTTTCTTTCCTTTCCTTTCCTTTTCTTTCCTTATTTCCTTCCTTTCCTTTTCTTTCCTATCCTTTTCCTTGTTTCCTTCCTTTCCTTTCCTTTCCTTTCCTTTCCTTTCCTTATTTCCTTCCTTTCCTTTCCTTTTCTTTCCTTTCCTTTTCTTGTTTCTATCCTTTCCTTTCTGTTTCTTTTCTTTTCTTCCTCTTATCTCCCCTCCTTCTCTTCATTTTTACCTCCTCCTGTGTGAACTGTCAGAGCACCTGGCCTCTGCTGTAACACACACACACACACACACACACACACACACACGCACACACACTCTCTCTTGTCTAAACAAACAATTCAAGGTCACCTGTCTGTGTGAGGCCGATCAGTGTGTTTTTCTTTGTGTTGACCGTGTCTTTGTGTGTTCTTACACACACACACACACACACACACACACACACACACACACACCTCCTCTTCTGAACGCTGCAGCCTGAGGAAGTTTGTTGTTGTTGCAGCTCAAACACAGAAGGAGAAACACACCTGAGCGGCTCATGATGTCAGAGCGTTGCTTGTTGTCAGATGTCAGGTGTGTCCTACCTGTTCAGATCAGTCAAACTCAACCCAGAGACAGTTGATAAATCCTTGTTTGTCTCATGTCTGCTCTGATTGGCCTCTCCTCTCTTCTTCTCTCCTCATGTGCTGCTGCTGCTGCTGCTGCTCACCTGTCCACACCTGTCTGTCATCACAGGTAAGAACTGAGAACCTTCCTCCAGGTGTTGTCACCTGTCTGAGCCCTTTAAAAACACATTACCTGTCGTTTCTGCATTGTTAAAACAGCGACACGTGATCAATGATCCGATCGTGTGATTGGTTGATTCGTGCTCCCGGTCAGTCGTGATGCTTTGGATGTTGACGTGAGGCCTCTGTGCTTTTGGGTGTGTTAGCTTAGCATTAGCCTGAAGGAAGCTGAGGTGTGTCTTCAAAAATGCAGTAGTTGTGTACGTATTTCCTGTTTGGTATTCTCCACATTTTCTTCTTGGTTCATGGAGTTATGTGTGTGCATACAGATAGAGTGTGTGTGTGTGTGTGTGTGTGTGTGTGTAAGTAATAGCACATGTGTTACCATGTGTGTGTGTTCAGACACTCCCAGTTCAGTGAAACAATCTCTCCACTGCATTTTTATGAGTTTCTGTGTGTTTCAGTGTGTGTGTGTGTGTGTGTGTGTGTGTGTGTACTTATGCCTCCTCCTGCCAGCAGGGGGCCTTCCTCTGCTCCTCCCCCTCCTCTGCTAACTGACCCATTTTCCCTGTCTCCCGGGGAGCGAGGCGAAGTGTAGGGGAGTCGTACCCCCTGCCGCTCCCTCAGTCTTTGATGCAGGGAAAAAACTCCTGCAGGAGAAGGTGTGTGTGTGTGTGTGTGTGTGTGTGTGTGTGTGTGTGTGTGTGTGTGTGTGTGTGTGTGTGTGTTACCATGTTTGATTATAGTGCTCCCCGCTGGGTGTTTGTTAAACATGACTGTCACAGTGGCACCTTGTTTCCAATTAACCTGTTGTACAGTAAGTGTGTGTGTGTGTGTGTGTGTGTTTAATTTTTACTCTCTTTAATATTGGGTTTAAACCCAAACTTAAACTTGTACTTGATAATGGACATTTCAGATTCATTCATAGTTTCAGTCGGTTCTGAAGTGAAATGTTAAAAATTCAGTTTCTTAAATTCGAGGATTTGCTCCTCGTCTCACATCAGTAGAAACTGAATTTATTTGGATTTTATCCTGATGAAGAGACAAAACAAGACGTCGCCTCAGACTGCAGGAAGCTGTGACGGTCGGTTGAATAATCAATAATGAAAATAATCCTCGGCTGCGGCTCCAGACCTGAGGAAGGCTCAGCGGTCTGAATAAAATCCTCTCACAAACTCAATCAGTGACCTCATCCACAGTGAAACAAGAAGAAAAGGATCATGAAGGTCAGAATAAACAGGCGTTTAGTAGATTTGTATTTACACTGACAACAGAAAAGATCCAGAACTTTAAATCTATGAAATCTCCTGTTAAACCTGGAGATTTCAGCTCCTTCTATATAATTCAAGGCGCTGTAATCCACTCCTGTCCTGGAGTCAGCATAAATCCCTGCTGAACCGTAACCATCCACCCAGGACCGAAACCTCCGTCCACGACTGTCAGACCAACGTTAAATACCTGCTTCAGTCCTGCATAGCAACATCTGTGTCATATCCATCTATAATCAATATCTGTGGTCGTGTCTGTGGAGAAATGTAATGAGGAAGTAATGAACACGCAGAATCAGACATGCCTCAGTTCTGTCTGATACATATTTCATGTGACGGAGGTGGAGACGCAGCAGATGGGTGAACCTGCTGCACAATATGATCATATATAATAATATGAATCCAGTACAGATGTTTGTTTTCTCGCTGCGAGTTTTCTTCCTTCACCTCCGTCTTTTCATTCCCCCTCTCAGCTGTGAGTCTCCACCCGCCTGCTGTAGTCGACCTGCTTCACCTTTCTGATTTTACTGATCTCCATTTCAAATGTCCAGCTGCTCTCGCTCCTCTGCTGTAAACAGCATCAGAGGAGCTGCTGTGATGCTGCCGCTCCACTCTCCCTGCAGGGTGGAGGTGGGGTCAGGAGGATGGAGGGGGGGGTGGAGCTGCAGGTCCTGATAAGGACCTCAGGCTCTCCAGAGACCTGTAGACAGATTAACGCCCTGCAGACCTTTGTACTCCTTCAATTTGCTTCACTTTGATTCAAACTTTACGCCTCCTCCTCCTCCTCCTCCTCCACCAGCAGCGTTTACCACAGCGTGTTACTCAGCCAATCAGAAAAGCTAATGAACGCTTACAACAGTCAGCAGCAGGTTCTTCACCTCACAGGAAAAGGTAACACGACCTTTGACCCTTTCACAATAAAAGATAAGTTTGGAATCTCTTTCATCATAAACTCCACAGGACGTTTTTTAATCCAACGCTCTGATACGACCCAGAGGAGTGTCTCCTTAAATAGAGGCGTACCGAGCCCCGGTTGTCATGGTTACCATAATAAACATGCCACTGGACCGAAAGCGGTGTACTGATCGTCGCCGTGGTTGCTACAGTAACCGTCAAAGCTTGGTTAGGTTTAGGAAAAGATGGTGGCTTGGGTTAGAATAAGTATGTCCTCAACATTAGACAATCTTTGTTGTCATGGTTACAATAATAACAATGAACGGTCATGGACGATGGAAACAACACGGGAATCGAACACCGTCCATCCACCACCACCTCCTCCTGACGTGGGCTCTGTCTCTCTTTAAACTACGTCACCGACACTTCCCCCTTCGCTCCTGTCATCATCACTAGGTGTCGCCTAGCAACATAACCTTTCTATGATGTCATAACAACCTGCTGCACAGACGACCCGTGGGCTCGTCTCTTACAGGAGGACAGTCTTTGCCCTCGTACTTCTGGTTGTCACACCTCCACACCTCCACACCTGAACACCTGTAAGGTCAGAGTTTGTTTTTCTAAATCTCTGGAGCTGAAATCTCTTCATTTAAAAATATCTCAAACTGCAGTCGGAGCCAGTTGCATCACAGTTTTGTCCCTTTGTGCTGCAGAGACAGAGAGGACGGCTGCTCAGCACTGAGCTGCAATAAAAGTATAAGGGATAAAAGTATTGATTCAGTGCAGTGAGATGCTGAACCTGAATATTCTGCAGCCGTGGACAAAACAAGATGTTCACACAGGAAACTCTTCACTGTTATTTTTTATTTCTCTGCACGCCAACAGGCAGCAGCCATTTTGTTTTCAGGTTGTCCGACTGTACGTCGACACCTTCAGGGAACTTCTTCTAATTTGGTGGCTAAAGGTCAAAGGTCAAGGTCAGTGAACCCAAATGGCTCATATTGTATGTGAGTCTGGATAAACAGGGATGTAATGTGGGGCTGGTCTGAGAGGAGGAGGAAGTGATTGTAGCTTGATTTCGTTTTGTCGACCAGTTGATGAGTCGATTGATCAAAACAATAATCATCAGTTGCTGATCTCCCGGTCGGGCAGTGTGAGTGCAGCAGAGAGAGAGAGAGGCCTCTCAGTCTCTGCTGCCATGAGCCGCGCAGTCAGGAACGAAGCCGTACATTTTTATTTGACTTGAGCTCAGTCGGGGTTGAGCCACAATTACAGCCTGACGCTCCAGAAAAAGAAAAAGAAAGCAGAGGAACAACAGCGACTCTCCGGCCTCTCTCCGCTGACAGACTGTGCGCTGCAGAAATGTTTCCTCCACCACTAATTGATGCCTCTGAGCAGATTGTGTTGCATTTCATTTTGCCTCTGTGACCTCATCAGTAACTGAAGCTGTTGGAGGACGGGGAGTTTCTGAGCGACCTCCGGGAGGCGGCCGGTCGTTTGTCCATCGAACAGCAAAGACTCAGCAGCGCCTCTTTGAACACTGACACCTCTGCAGAGCTCTCATCTCGTCTGAGTGCCCTTGAGCAAGACGTTCACCCCCGACCTGCAGCAGCTGATGCCTGAAATGTAGTTTTCTATTGTTTCTCTACAATCAGACGTAAAGACGTTCCAGAATCTTCAGCGTCGGCGTCTGATGAACTCGTTGAGGTTTTACCACAGGTTTGGTGTCGGTGCTCATGACCCCCCCTACTACCCCCCCTCCTCCTCTGGACTCACTTCAAAGTGGGTTAATTGAAGCAGATTTCATGGTCTGGACTGGAATTAGTGAGGAAGAGTCTTTGTCCTCCGCCTGTTAATGAGGAGGAGCAGGGCGGAGCTCTTTGTGCTGCAGTGATTTCACTGTTGATTCTTATTATTATTTCATATTGATTTCAGTTTTCTACCTTCAGGACATTTGAAGTTGAGAAAATTGACTTGCACAGCTTGATATCAATGATCCATGTCAGTCAGCAGCCAGTCAGGTGACTGATGGAGTGATGATGCGTTCATGAGCAGCGGCTGCTCAAAATCCTGATCAAGACCCAAGAAGAAATTCATATTTTAGATGTGATTTCTGACAGAAAGCTGCTGATTCGTCCATCAGCTGTTTCTGTTGTGATTTAAATCATAATTCATCATTTTCTACAGTTGCTGCTCTGCAGGTCTGTAACTGATGGAGTTTAACAACAGACTGATTCCTAAACGAAACCTGTTGGTGCAGCAGCTCAATGTTTGTAATAATCAGTTTTAATGAGTTATAATTAAAAAAAAAAACCTTCGCACTTTTTACTCTTTTCAAGAACAATAATGATTCTTCATCGTGACTTTGGCACCTGTGGGATTGTGGGTAAGTCTCTCACATCAGAGACTTGACATGAGAGTTGTGCGTTGGCGTCTCATTTACCATCTCATACTCATACCTGAACACACACTCACACCGCTCCGCTTCTCTGTCCAGCTGCGTGTTTACAATGTGGCAGCATCACACACACACACACACACACACACACACACACACACACACTTCATCTGCTTTCATGTGCCGCTGATGCAGCCGTCAGGTGGGGGTCTTTTGAAGGTGCGTTTGATGTTCGGTGTCGCACATCCAGAAACGACACAGAGGCAGAAAGATGAGGGAGAGAAGACAGGGAGTAAATTAGAGGAGTGTGTCAGTGCTTCACTCTGTACATGTGCAAACATATCCTGTGTGTGTGTGTGTGTGTGTGTGTGTGTGTGTGTGTGTGTGTGTGTGTGTGTGTTACACCCAAAAAGTGTGGAGGTGAAAGGAGAAAGTTGCCGCCGGCTGCTTTTTCTCTAATCTTGATTAATCCCAGTAATAATCCACAAGGCGTAGGAGGCCGAGTTTTGGTGAAGTGGAGGTGGAGGGGGGGAGGTTTAATCCCCCCCTCCCTCTGCAGCCTCCTCCTCCTCCTCCTCCTCTGAGATGAAGGGAGGCACTTGAGAGATGGAAGGAGAGGATGAAAGGAAGTGCTGAGAAAATGAGTCTCCGCTCAGGATTTCACTTGGAAGATAGATTTTAATGTCGGAGCTGATCAAAGAGACGGAGCCTCGTCACAACAGCAGAGTCGTCACTTTCCAAGTCCACCTTAAATATTTTAAAGAAGCACCTGCGGACGCAAAACATGTCGACTGATTGATTGGTTGATTAATTATCGGTAAAAGTCTAAAGCAGAAGATTTCCATGATGGGTGTGAGATTGAAATCAGATGAGTGTGTGTGTGACGTGGACTCGCTCAGGAAGAAAGCACATGAAGTTCATGTTCATGTTGTTTGTTACCGTCTTCCAGGACCACCCACCCACGTGACTGTTTCCTGACCTGACGGCCTCAGGGTGCAGGTCAGAGTCCCTGTGACCGGAGGTGAGGTGTCGCTGTCAGGCAGGTGGTGTCTCAGGTGTCTGAGTCGCACAGTTATATTAAATATGAAATGAGCAGCCAGTAAAAACAAGCACTGGAGATATTCCTCTGATTTAATCTGAAAAGAAAAGCAGCTGGTCTTGGACTGGAGCCACAGCTGCAGTGTCCTCAGACCTTTGGTTCGATCGCAGGGTTAGTGGATCGACCCTGGTGCCAGAGTGTCCACGAGGAAAGGAAACCTGTTTTTAAAGTAGATCAGAGGCACGTTTGTGCAGAAGAAGCTGAGCATGAACATGTGGGGATGTTTCCTGAGGAGGAAACTTGAGTATTGTTCAGTAAAGTCGTGAACATGTGTTCCTGCAGCTTCAGTCCACACAGGTAAATAACTCTGTCAGGTGTGTGTCCAGCTCTGAGCTGCTGCACATCTGATATCAGTGTGTGTCTGAGCCTCCATTGCTGCCCGGGAGGCTTTAAAGAGCTTGACTGACAGAGAGGAGGAGGAGGAGGCTCCACCTCCTCCACAGACGCCACTGCAGACTGTAAAACACGAGCTGGAGCCTCTGTGAACCTGGAGGTGTCCTGCTGACCTAAATACAAGGACGCTGAGTGTGGAGCTGATTAATGCTGAGATAATTAATCAGCAACTCTTCCAATAATCAATTGAGTCATTTTTTAAAGGAGGAACTCTGATTCCAGCTTCTTATATTGAGTATTTCCTGTTTTCTGTGACAGTGACGTGAATCTCTCTGTTCATTGGATGAAAAAAGGCATTTGAACGTGTCACATTTGGCTCTGGGATCATGTGACCGACGTGTTTCACTCTTTTAAGCTCGTGGCTGTGAAATGTATTTGCACAGTGGCTGTAAAGTTGTTGTACAACCAAGGCTTCGTTCACACGACTAACACACCTGAAAACACACATACCTGAGCAATCACCTACACTGAGCGTGTGCGAGCCGGTGTAAACAGGAAGTAGATTGTCTCCTCTGCAGTTGTAGCATTAAAACAGAGAATGCAAGTGAACAACAGCTGCAAAGACAACAAGGTCAGTAACTCTGTCATTCATCATCATGGTGTATTCACCACAGGTAGTCCAGGCTGATGACAGCCAATCAGGAGAGACCGTGGCTGTGACCTCATCGATTACAAAGGTCTCACTTTCTGTCCAGATGACAACACAACCCCAGAGTTTTCAGAATAAAACACAACCCCAGAGTTTCCAAAATAAAACACAACCCCAGAGTTTTCAGAATAAAACACAACCCCAGAGTTTCCAAAATAAAACACAACCCCAGAGTTTCCAAAATAAAACGGGGTGAGCAGCGTTTCTTAAAGTCTCTGTTTTCGGGGCTTGGAAGCTCCGGGGTCGTGTGGACGGAGGAGGAGACGTAGGAAAAGAGATGAGTTTTGAAAGGAAGACGTAGCGGTGTGGACGCCGCCTGAATCAGTGTTTGTGCAGATACAGTTTGTTCTTCACTATTTGCATTGTGAGGTACAGACGTTCATATTTCTCCTGACTGGACCCTTTTTCCTCCGAGTGGATCTGACTGAGATGTTGTGACGTACTGGGGTATCTACCTGTATCTACCTGTATCTACCTGTATCTACCTGTATCTACCTGTATCTACCTGCAACAGTATGAGGTGATTGTAATTAGAGCTGGGGATCAAACCTGTGTACTTTGTGTGTGTGTCATCAAGCACTGAGAGCTGAGACTGAACATCTCTCCTCTTACTCTTTGATCGGTTAATTACATGTGTTATTACTCCTCACTGTGAGTGTAATAACAGCCTGTGAGTGTGTATTTGAATATGAGAAACTGTGTGTAAGATTGAGTTAAAGAAAGAAGAATGCTTATGAATGAGTTAGGATCACGTTGTCAGCTCCAGATCCCGATCCAGTCTTTGCACGGACCCCGCTCCGTGTTTTCCCGCCCTCCCCCCCGCCGTGCTGCTGTGGTCGGTCCGTGTCGGTGTGTGGAGCGGAGTGCAGGCGGAGCGGAGAGCACCGGAGGAGGGAATGGGACCGCGGCTGCCGAGCCTTGTGTCGCTGTCAGGGGGGTTGAAGCCGGAGTGATCGCAGCAGAGGAGGAGAGGGAGGCCCGGGTCCTCCGCTCTCAACACAGCGACATTTAAATCACAATTGAAGCCGGTTTGAGGGGGAAGAGGCTCGGCTGTCTGCGCTGCGCTGCGGGGGATGTGCGCACACAATGGGAGACGACGCACTGGCACCGTCCGGGACGCGGCTCTAGAATAATATTTACCCCTCCGTTTTGTTTGTAATGGAGACGCGGATCCCGGAGCAGGATCCAGAGCTGTCTGCGGGACTCACGGTGGAGGTCTCCCGGTGCTAAAGACTTCGTCAGTCCGGGCAGGAAAAGTGCTTTTTGAGGCCGGGGGTCGCATCAGTGTTCCGGACAGAGCGCTGCAGAGAGCCCGAGGAGAGCGGCGGAGGACGCGCTGCTCTGCCTGTTTGTTGCATTTGTTGCCAGTTTAAATTCCGCTGGGATGAAACCGGAATGTGTTTCCTGCGTCAAAGTCCGCGCTGTTTGCACATCTGGATCTTTTCTCTGCTGCTGCTGAACCAGTTTAACGTTGATGTTGGAGTTTAATCCAGAGGTTAGTTCGCAGAGAACACCAGCAGCAATCTGAATCTGCATTTACAGTATATGATACAGATGTTCTAGAGAAGTCGAGGGTCTGTGATTATTTAGTAAAGTTCATCAGTCCAGGTTGAGGTTTCTGCAGACACAGATGTACCTTCTGGACAGTCACTGCTCTGAAAGGATGGAGAGGGGCACGCCTCAGAGGAAGACCGTGTACCGCATCTCCCTCACCTTGGTGAAGAGGGAGAGTTTGGATGATGGGGGAGGAGGGTCGGGCCCCCGCCGAGCGGAGAACCCCAAGGTGGGCTCCTTCAGGCGGGAGGGCTCGGTGGAGCTCCAGCGTGGCGGCCTGCTGGAGCAGCTGAAGGAGGTGGAGGACGAGTCGGACGAGTTCTCATCGTCACACGGCTACATGAGGAACTTCAGGACGTTCAGCACGGGGCAGCTGGAGCTGGGGAGGCTGAAGATATCCAGGAAACATCAGCTACAGAAGGAGCTGAAGGAGCAGGCCACCAGCCCCGTGGCAGAGCATGGCAAAGAGGCGCCCGAGAGCGTTTCCCCTCAGAGTCAGGACGACTGTCAGAGGGAGAGCGGGCAGCAGGGAGCAGAGGATTCACTCAGACCTCAGGAGGAGATTTGCTCTGAAGCTCCACAAACAGACGCTGCGGTGGAGAACGGCAGCGTCACCAAGAGGAAGAGACTCCTGAAAGCCAAGAGCATGGAGGAGAGGAGCTCTGATCCTCCTCTGAACGCTGAGGGGAAGATGTCCCACTCCAAAAGTAACGGCAAAGCAGCCAAAGTTTCCTCTCCTGACACCCCTCCCCTGAAGCGGCCGCCCGGCCTGCTGCGCCGCAGCTTCAGCTTCAGGCACTGGACGGGCGGCGAGCTGCTGCGACTGCGGGCGCTCTCCAAAGACAAACACCACAGCAGCTCCGGCTGCATCAGCCGAGACGCCGGGCCGGACGAAGGCGAGAAGGACCCGGAGCCGGCTGTTGTGCTCCCAGCTTCCCGCCACAGCGACCTGACCAGGGAGAAGAGCAGGACTCTGGAGGTCGGGGCCGTCCTCAACAAGACGGACTCCATGTCTGAGCTGAGCCGCTGGGAGAGAGCGCGAGGCAACAAGAACCGGACGCTGGACAACAGCGACCTGCTGCGGCTGTCGGCCGAGAAGGACGGATCGGGAGGGGGGTTCCTGCTGCGGGGAGGGGGAGGTCGCTCCAGCGAGAGGCGTCTGGTTCGCTTCTTCAGCGGGATCTTCTCCAGAAGGGACGGGGCGTCCACCTCCACACCGGTGGGAAGCCCCAGCACCAACCGATCCCTCCGGCGGAGCAGGAGGACGGCGCTGTCACAGTCCAGCACGGAGAGCATGAACGGAGGAAGCACTGACGGTAAACATGTCTGATCACTAATTATTTAATCATCCTGCGACCTCATTACATGTAACTTTGGGCCCTTTCTGAGCCCCTGAGCCTCAGGTTGGGGCCCTCTGACCTTATCGTGTGTCTTTTATTCTTTAAACATTGATTTTAAAGTGGATGGATCCACAAAGACTGTGTGTGTGTGTGTGTGTGTGTGTGGGCTGCAGCAGTCAGGGAGGAAGGATCATGATGTGTGTGTGTTGTTTGTTTTGGACAGCAGGGTGATGTTTGGTTGTGTCAGTGACGACCAGCCGCTGCTGTTTGTCTTTCATTACTCTGAGCTTTAGTTTCCAGTTTTTTTCTCCTTCAGTGACAAAAACCTGTAACTGATTTTAAAGAACCGAAACAACGAGACAGAAACGACTCATTTGTGCAGGCGAGATGGAAACATCGTCCCTCAGCAGGAATAAAACCATCTCACCTTGAAACAAAAGAGGCGAGAATCAAAGACAAACAAGAGAGAAATGATTTTTTCCAGTGGAAACAAGAAGAAAAACGTCCAGAAAAAGAGAAGTGAGCAGGAAAAAGGGGTTTAAAATAGCAGCTGGGGGGAAAATGTAGTCAGACAGGAAGTAGGAGCCTGGACACAACGTGTTTTCATCCTAAAGAGAAGGTGCCAAACGTCTGGTCACATGACTGCAGCTTCACTCAGGTTTTGACAGCTTGACGATACCAGTGTGTGCTTTTTATCTGCACACACACACACACACACACACACACACTTACACCAATGCAAACAACACACCCCGTCAGCATCCTCTTTCCATCGCGATGGGGCCGATGGAAAACATGACGAGAGAGGAAGTGGGTCTGTTCTGTTCAGACAGACAGACAGACAGACAGATGTATGTCTTCCTGTCGAGTCCTTCACTGTTTCTCTGCCAGCCTCCCTCCAGATGTTGGAGCTTCCAGCTGCAGCAGCAGGAGTTTCACATGTTGACACCTCTGCAGCTCAGTGTGCCTGTGGCTCCGTCCACACTGTGATGTCTTCGTTTTAAAACTCATCTCTTTTCCTACGTTTCCTCCTCCCGTCCACACCGCCCCCCCAAAACGGAGAGTTTTGGAAACGCTGCTGGTCCCGTTTTATTCTGAAAACTCTGGGGTTGTGTTTTATTCTGAAAAATCTGGGGTTGTGTTTTATTTTGAAAACTCTGGGGTTGTGTTGTAGTGTGTACGGACTGAGACCTCAGCTTCCATCACCACTGGTGAAAGAAAATTTAAACACTATACCTTTGTCTTTGCTGTTCCTCCTTCTTACTGTTTCGTGTGACTAACCAACTGCAGAGGATCTACTTCCTGTTTACACCTGTTACAACCTGAGCAGACGTTCCTGCTCTGAGTGACATGTTTTAGCCAGTACCAGTTAAATACACACGTTCGATACCCGGCCTTGAGGTTTCAGGTGTTTCCAGCCTCTCACAGTGAGTGTCGTTGTCTTGATAACTGAGTTATAGTCTTGCCAAACTGACTAGTTCATTGTGATGTAGATGTTACATCATCGTGTTGTAGCCTCAGTTACTCACCTGAGCTTTGGGAGTGTGTTCTCACCTGTAGGAGCCGAGTCAGCGACGCCTGCACCTCTGCTTTGAGGTGTTTTAAATAAAGACACAGTGAGAGAGAAGCTTCAGTCTTTGTCCTGGTTTCAGGGTTTTCACGACCTTTCCTCAGGCGCTGGGGGGGGGGGGCTCTCCAGGTTCCTGATTCGCGGCCTTGGAGGTCGACTTACAGGTTTAGCAGTTGGGGGTGGGGGTGGGGGGTGGGGGTGAAGCTTGCACATTTTTAGGATTCCTGCGTGGAGCTGGAAGAGGCTGCAGGTCATCAGCAGTAACCTTCACTGAGCTGCAGGATAATGGCCTGCGGCAGGTAACGTGTTGTTTCTGGAGATAACCCGTGTTTGTCCTGGTGGGGGTCTGAGGCGGGAAAACAGAGCTGAGAGTCCATATGATAATAACTCAGGTCGTTTGTATGTTTCCTCACTGCTGAGGCAAAATATGTGATATTAAAGAAAAAACCTTCAGTTGGACAACATGGATCACATGATCAGCTGCTGCCTCACACACACAAGGCAGCTCAAACATTTCACATGTGTATTATATATATATTTCACATGTACATTAAAATTCACATGTGGTGTTGTGATTCCATGTGTAAACCTAAATTTCACATTTAACACGTGAAATGTTTCCACACACACGTTATGTTGTGATTTCATGTGTTAATAAATATATATATATATATATAATATATATATATATATATATTATATATATATATATATATACAGTAAACACTGTATATTTCACATTTGTTTATCTTTGTATGAGATTTAAAAATCAACAAATTAATCAAGAACATAAATGGCCGATTAATCGAGAGAGCCTTAATGTAGTCGCCCCCCCCCGGCTCTGCAGACGAGGGGCTATTGTTAGAGAAGACACTCAGGACCCCTCCCACCCTGACCTCACTGTGTCTTAATGGAGTCCACTGGTGTGTCTATGGGGAGGAGATGTAGGGGAATGTGTGTGTGTGAGTGACCTATATCCACAGCCATGCAGAAGTAATGTGAACTACATGTGTGTCAAAAGGCACACACACACACACACACACACACACACACGCCAATTACTGAGTCTACGTTTGCATCAATTTATTCCCTCTCTCCCTCTCTCTCTCTCTCTCTCTCTCTCTCTCTGAGAAAAAAGACTCTCTCTCTTTCTCGATCTCCCCGACTCTTACTTACACACACACACACACACACACACTCATCAAATGGTTCGACTTGCAGCTTTGTGGCTCCTCCAGATGAAGCGTTAGTTAAAGCTTTGTTCCTCCTCTCTGCTTTCCCTTTATACATAAACACACAAACACACACACACTCACACACACACACACACACACACACACACACACACACACACACACACACACACACAGATACTTAAGAGTCTCTACTACAATAGGTATAATAGGGAGAAAATCCTATTAGGAGAAATGCTGCAGGGAGCACAGAGATGGAGGGATGATGGAGAGCTGACCCTCCTCCTCCCTCCTCCTTCTTTCCTTCCTTTCTTTCCTCCCCTCTTCCTCATCTCCTCCTTCCTTCACTTATTATTTATCTCCTCACTCTTCTTTTGTTGCTTTCTTCCTCTCTTGATTCCTTTCCTCCTTTCCTCCTCCCTTCACTCGGATTGTTTTTGTATCTGTTGCATCCTTCTTTTCCTCCTCCTTCCTTTTCTTCCATCCATCCTGTCTTCACTCTTATCCCTTCTTGTCCTCCTTACTTTCCTTGCTTTCATCTCCTCCTCCCCCATTCTTCCCTCTGTAATCCCTCTTCTTTCTGTCATTTATTTCCTTCATTCCTTCCCCCCTTTTTCTCTTCTTTCCCTCTGTGGTGGGTCCTTCCTTCCTTCCTTCCTTCCTTCCTTCCTTCCTTCCTTTTTTCTCCTCTCCTTCCTTTGGTCATACCATTGCTGTCTCCCTCTTTCTTCCTCTCTTCCACTCTTCTCTCCATATTTAGTGGGATGTAGTGCACGCTGAAGTGATGCTGAGAGGTCGTGGAGGTGAGGAGCCGAGGATTGTGGGATATCAAACTGGGCCAAGGACTCTGTCCTGGTTCTCTGAGTCTCCGGCTGGGACTCTGTCTTTATTTTGGTCTGTCCACCTTAACTGCTCCAATCAGACTGGGCCATTACTGCAGGGAGTTTCAGTGTGTGTGTGTGTGTGTGCGTGTGTGTGTGTGTGTGTGTGTGTGAACCAGCTGACTGGGTTCAGGTGAAGCTGATTTCACTGACTCCATTATTCAGTGAGTCAGTGACAGTGGTTGTTGCTGCTCTGGGTGTCGGAGCTTATAGAAGTCGGCCTGTGTGTCATGTGACTCTGTGGTTGTGTTGTGAGTGAAGCGTGTTGATGCTGAACATTATTCAGACTGTGAATCTGAATCAGGCTGCTGAGCTCTGCTGCCTCCACGTTCCTCTCATTTCTGACTCTACCTCGTTCACCCGCTCTCTCTCTCTGGCTCTCTCTCTGGCTCTGTCTCTCTGTCTCTCTCTCTGTCTCTCTCTGTCTCTCTCTCTCTCTCTCTCTCTCTCTCTGTCTCTCTCTGTCTCTCTCTCTCTCTGTCTCTCTCTCTCTGTCTCTCTCTCTCTCTCTGTGTGTCTCTCCCTCTCTCTGTCTCTCTCTCTCTGTCTCTCTCTCTCTCTCTCTGTCTCTCTCTCTGTCTCTCTGTCTCTCTCTCTCTCTCTCTCTCTCTCTCTCTCTGTCTCTCTCTCTGTCTCTCTCTCTCTCTCCTCTCTTTGACACTGACACAGTTTTGCTGCTGCTCTCGGAGCTTATTAGCCGGCTGCTGTGTCGCTGCAGCACCAGAGGTTGTTCTGGGGTCAAAGAGCATGTGTGGGAGGTCTCCATCTTCACCCTCCTCCTCCCCCGTCCTCTGCTCCTTCCCTCCATCCTCCTCCTCCCCACTTCCTCTCCAGACCCAAATTGGTCTGTGAGTGTGTGTGTGTGTGTGTGTGTGTGTGTGTGGGGTTTAGAGGGCTGTACTCCCTTATTTGAACAAGCCGTTGGAGGCAGTGAAGTAGCACCACACACACCCTTAAACTGCAGCAGCGTGTGTGTGTTTAAGTCTTGTTCTTTCTGCTTCATGGCCACTGGCCTTGTAACCTGACAGCAGCTGTGTGTGTGTGTGTGTGTGTGTGTATGTGTGTTTAAACAGTCACACTGAGGATTCACACAGAAACCCTCTAAAATAAACCATTAGATTTGATGTTAGAGACGTGGTTTGATGTTGAGGGTGAGACACTGTCCCTCTCTGTCCTCTGATTGTCTTATGGATCTCTAGCTGTGTTTTTGTGTCCTCAGAGTGATTATTGATACAGTGATCAGTCAATCTGTCAATACAGGGAAAATGAAGTCCGTCCACACACTCGGTGACAAACCTGATTATTGATTCATCATTTAAACGCACGTCAGTGTCTTCTGCCTCCAGGCGTCTCTCAGTCAAAACAATAACAGAAGACTAGAATGGAATAGTGTGGGATCATGGGAGTTGTAGTCTTGGATTCCTTCAGTATCAGTGGTTCAGGTGATTCTAACCGTTAAAACACTGAGTGAAGCAGTTTCACATTTAAAGTCAGTGTTTGACCGACGCTCGTTAACGGAGCGTTACATGATTAAAATCACAGATTCCTCTGGTTTGAGAATCGATGGAAACATCTGTGATAATGTAAGAACACAACGCAACAACATACAGAACATACAACTGGTTGTTTTTAGAGATTTTAATGAGGAGAAGTCACAGGTCAGAACATTAAGTCTTTCATCAGATTGAAAGTTTGAGCGTTTTCTTCTGTAAAGATTTTATTCCAACAAGGAGCTGTTACTAACGGGTTTCTGGACATGGCAAAACTTCTCCTTCCTGTTTCTACCTGTGTGTGTGTGTGTTGTCCTGGTTACGTGTTAGCTGTACGTCCTGTAATCCACCGCTGGCCGAGCATCACGTCGTTCTGCCTCCCCGCTGCTTAAAGCTCTTACATAAGGCTCAAATCCACCGGAGGGCAGATGACAAGGGTGCTCAGTGACGCAACAACGCTCAGTGACGCAACACACACACACACACACACACACACACACACCCTGAACCTTTTGATACCCAGCATCCAGCAGCACCAAAGCTCCAGAGTGAGTGACAGAGTCTAGATTTAAAAATGCACACACGATTTCCACATGCAGGACGGCTTTAACATATGATGTAAGCAGGCTGAAACACACACACACACACACACACACACACACACACACACACACACACAGGTTAGTGAGACCATCGTCTAGATTACACACGCCGTCTAATTCTGCTCCACACGACTCCTGGACGGTCAGAAGATAAACTCTGATTAAATGGACTCTAATCGCTCTGCACCGGGAAACCTGTGTGTGTGTGTGTGTGTGTGTGTGTGTGTGTTTAGGTGTGTGTGTGTTTGGGCGTAGAAGATGAACCACTTAGTAGCTGGTGGTGTGACGGTGGTTTTATTTGATTTGGGATGAGGATGAAAGCTGTCGGCGTGCTGCCAACAAACCAGCCCACTGTGTGTGTGTGTGTGTGTGTGTGTGTGTGTGTGTGTGTGTGTGTGTGTGTGTGTGTGTGTGTGTGGTTGTGTGTGTGTGTGTGTGTGTGTGTATGTGTGGTTGTGTGTGTGTGGTTGTGGGGGATGGTTGTGCGCCTGATTAAAAGGCTGATATTTGGGTCAGTCAGTGTGTGTGTGTGTGTGTGTTAATCTTGTGATTGTGTGTTCGTCTCTGTATCTGCAGGAATGTTTGTGTGTGTGTTCAAATATATGAATGAACACTTACTGGTATTGATTTTATTGGTTAGTAATTGATGTTTTATTGGTGATGGAGCTGTTGATGATCTGTAATATGATGACATCAGAACAGACAGACACGTGTAAGACTGTCATAAAGAACACCGGCTCTGTCCGACAGCTGACACCATTAACAGCTGAGATCCAGATCTACGTAGATTACAGAGAACATTATCACCCAGTGGTTCCTGAACTGGGAATCCAGGACCAGCAGGGGCCCAGTGGGGGGGGGCGTCAGTTCCCATGAACAGCTGCAGGACAGTGAGATTTGTCTTAATTCAGAAGATAATCAGTTGTTCATGTCTAAAACAGACGTGACTAATTAAAGAAAATCTTCTCTGGTTGGTTCTTAAAGGCTGAATTTCATCAAACGCTGTTTTGTTTAAACCTCAGACGTTTTCACAGTTTTTCTGGGCTGGATTGAACTTTTATTGAAGTTTTCTTTCTTTTACAACAAGAAACTAAAGTTGAGCGAGGCCGCAGGTTCCCTCTGTTAGCTCTGCTAGTCCCTGTTGGTTTGTGGCTCAGAGACGTGAAGGGGTTCATGAACTCCTGGTCAAACTCACACCAGATAAAAAGAATCAGTTGGACAGTTTGTGTTTTGCATAATGTCCCTGGAGCCTGAACGCCAGTCTGAATATTAACAGGTGATTTCCAAACCACCCTCATCCTGCAGGAACAGCTGCAGACAGAGCCACATCTGTATCTTCCTGCAGACACTGATGCACATCAGTCCTGATTTTAACCCTGATTTCACAATATACATCAGTCTGAGGGTATTTCCCCGAAGTGTTTGTATCAAAACTTCCAGAAGTATCAGCTGGTTCTGTGATGACGCCCTTTTTGTTTCTGTTTGCAAAAAGATCATTCGGCCCAAATGTTGAAAAGCTGAAGCCTGGTTTTTCACCTTGTCCAAACGACTGATGTGGATGAACTGAAATGAGTTCACTGAAGTGTTGCAATATACGAGTGAATAGGAGATAATTGTGTAATAAATGCCTAAAATTAGATTTTGCGTTGTCTGTAACCACATCTCAGAGGCCTGCCTCGAGGCCTTATCTCTTTGAGTCAAGTTCAGTCTCTCCAGAATATGAAGCGTAACGTGGAGCGTGGACAGATTCTAACATCAGATAAATCATATTTGTGCGCCGTGTTTTCACAGAGGTATGAACAGAAACGCCCGTGGAGCTCAGAGGGTTAAACCTGGTTTCCTCCCTCTTCCTCTGCGTCCTCTTAATATTCACGTTCTCACGCCTCAACAGTGAACACAGCCTCTTTCTCTCACACCTGCTGCCGTCTTCAGCTCGCCGCCTCGCCGTGCCAGCGGCTCTCCGTCCTCTTTGACCGCCGTCCCTTCACCTCCCGTGGCCTCGGCCTCGGGAACAGCTGGGGCCGCCTGCGAGCGCCGCACACAAGGCCCGCCGTTGTCCGTGAGACGGAAAAGCAAAGCTCAGCAGTTTGTCATGTAGCCAGGATTATGTGAATGTTACGGGGCTGATGGGAACGCCGTTGAAGAGATGATGTGCTGAGTTCCAGTCTCAGTCGTTTTACACTCTGGTACATGTTGCCCCCCCCTCCCCGGTCTCAAACCCACTAATGACACACTCACACACATCCTGTATCCACAGTAACAGACAGTGACAGATCTGAGGTCAGAGGAGGAGCGGCGCTGTAAGTGTAGACGATAATGTCAGAGGACACGCTGCTCATACATCAGCATATTTCCTCTTTACATCCTCAGTCTGTTCACTGGAGCACAGCCACACATTCTATTGTTCTCAGTTTGATCCTGGATCAATATCTTTATCCACATTATCAATATCTGAAACACCGATTAATCTGCTGCTTATTTTTCTGATCAATCAAGTAATCGAATCTTCGTCTTCTTCTTTCGATCTGTCCAGAATCAGTTTAGAATCACGTCACAATAAAGAAGCTGGAAACAAAGTATTTGACATTTCTGCTTTTAACATTTAATCAGCTGATAAACTGTTGGGTTAATTATGACTTTTTCCTCTTTATAGAAAAGTGATGAGTCAGATCTGTGTGTATTCATGTAGAAACAGTAACAGCATGTGTTTGTGCTGCAGTTGTAAACGTGGATCATCTTCAGATTATCAGGTGTTTTCTTCTTCTCTGTTGAAGCTGCGGTTCAGTTTCCTGCTGCGCTGGGAAACACGTGTGAAGTGAACGCAGCCTGAAGCGTTTAGACGTTTGTTCGGCGTCAGCAGAGAACGCCAGAAGCTCGGGAGCGTTGAATTAAAACCAGACCTGTCGTCTCGCTGCTGGTTTCACCCGCCACGCTCCGTCCTTTCACTCTGGACTGATGCACTCTGGGTGTTTGAGCGGGGTTACTGCAGGTCGTGTGTTGACCTCTGCTGTAATTACTCCTGCTGTCCTCTGTGTGTGTGTGTGTCTTCATTCAGCCTCACAATGAGTGTGACATGAATACTAAGCAGCTACTCAGACCAGACGCACGTCGGCCGCCGGGGTCAGAGGTCAACTCCATCTCACCCCTGTTACTTTCATGAAGTGAATAGAAGCGTGGTCCTTAAAGATGTCGCAGTAAAGATGTTGCGGCTGAACTGCAAGTTTTTAAGCTGTTCAGTTGTTAATGTTCACGAAAATAATGTTGTTTTGAAACTTGAAAAAAATCAGTTTGAACAGAGTGAGTGAAAGGAGTTGAAGTGGTAGTTATAACAGAAGTGCTAGCAGGAATTCAAGTTCCTGTTTATGTAAAAGTGAGTACTAGGTAAGTGAAGTACTAAATAAGAGTACATCCGAAGGAAGTTGAAGTGGCAGCTTAAACAGACTTGCCAAAAGAATTTGAAGTGTCAGTTAGTAATTAAAGCAGCATGTAAACACTAAAAGAAGTGGAGGTGGTATTTAAAGCAAACAGGAATTAAAGTTTGTTTACGTGTAAGCACTGAATAAAATTGAACTGTCAGTTCAGGTGTTAGCAATGAGTGAAATCATTGCACTGAGGGAAGATGAAGTGGTATTAAAATCACAAAAAGATTTCTTGGAAACTGACAGTTTTCAGTTTCTTTTCAACATCAGATGAAAAGTATCAATAGTCCACACATCAGATACGATCACCTGATCAGGTTTCCTCTGTAACGTAAAACCTGTTGGGTCCAAGCTTCTGTTTACCATGTGATCCGCTCCGTCCAATCACAACACAGAACACAGCCTCTTTGTCTCGGCTCGTCCACGGTTGGTCGCCTGCCATCCTCTTCCTGCCCCGACTTCCTCAGGCAGCTTTAATCAGATAGTGTGTGTGTGTGTGTGTGTGTGTGTGTGTGTGTGTGTGTGTGTGTGTGTGTGTGTGTGTGTGTGTGTGTGTGTGAAGCGTGAACACACACATCTGGAGGAAATACCCGCAATACCAGGAGATCTGTTTTTTAATAAAAACCCTCAGTCATCAATCAGAGGTATGAGAGGCTGTCTGTGTCTCAGTTCTCTCTTCTTTTCCTTTTGTCTTTCCTCTCCTCCTTCCTTTCCTTCCTTCCTAACATACATTTTCCAACCTCCTCTATGTTTCTATACATTTCTATCCTTCCTTCCCTCCCTTGTCTCCTTCCTACCTTCCTTTCTTCCATCCTTTATCCTCCCTAACCCCTCTTAATACCTCTTTTTATCCCTCTTTTCCTAACCTAACTTCTCCTAACCCTCTGCCTCCTTCCTAACCCCATCTCTCCATCCTTTTTTTATCCTTCCTCTACTTTCGCTCCCTTCTTTCCTTCCTAACCTCTTTCTATCCTTCCTAACCCCTTCTGTCTCTTCTTTTATACCCACCACTTCTCTTTCATCATTCTGAAGCCACGTTCAGATCGACGTTGGAAAAACGCAGCACTTCCTGGTAGATGTTTTCTCTGCCTCTGGAGCAACTGAGTCTCTTTGTGGTGGTTCTCTGAATCTTTGTGGTGGTTCTCTGAGTCTTTGTGGTGGTTCTGAGTCTTTGTGGTTGTTCTCTGAGTCTTTGTGGTCGTTCTCTGAATCTTTGTGGTGGTTCTGAGTCTTTGTGGTCGTTCTCTGAATCTTTGTGGTGGTTCTGAATCTTTGTGGTCGTTCACTGAGTCTTTGTGGTCGTTCTCTGAGTCTTTGTGGTCGTTCTCTGAATCTTTGTGGTGGTTCTGAATCTTTGTGGTTGTTCTCTGAGTCTTTGTGGTCGTTCTCTGAGTCTTTGTGGTCGTTCGCTGAGTCTTTGTGGTCGTTCTCTGAGTCTTTGTGGTCATATATTGAAGCCTGACCACTGTGACTGTGAAAACTGTTGAATTAGATTCTGAACAGTATTTATAAAGTCTTTAAAAGTTAATTTCATTTGAACATTGTAGAAACCTCCTTGTCTCCTTGTCTCCTCCCCCCTCCTCTCTCCTTCTCTCCCCTCCTGCGCCCCCCCCCCTCTGTCTAACAGTCTTTTTATGGTTGTTATTATGAGTGCTGCAGGCGGAGGTCTAATGAACAACAGTCCTCTAAAATGAAGAATGAAAATGCTGCAGCGTCTCTTATGAAACTGTCGTCTTCACTCACTAACCAAGAAGAATGAAGCTGCTGCTGCTGTTTGGGACGTTTTCAGTAAATGACACTTTCCCTCCGAACCACAGGGACAGTAGCTGTGACCGTGGAGTGTGTCGTCACACACACTCTGGTTATTTTAAACACAGCCGTCAGTGTTGAGTTCTGGTTTCCTGTAAACATGAGGAGAGACTGACTGAACTGAGGAAAAGTTGTTCATATATGATGCTGCTACAAACACGTCAGACAAGTGTGTGTGTGTGTGTGTGTGTGTTCACCTAACAGAGGTGCACAGCTGTGTGTTTGGTGACTGTGCCGTTACCTGTCGGACAGGTTTAATTAACGTTGACAAATGCAAATTGACAGACGGACACACACACTCGCTGTAACCAGACACACACAGACACACACACACCTGACGTGAGATGTGTATACACACACACACACACACACACACACACACACACACTGTACAGCTGTCACCACCAGGCTGATGAACTCTAATTCAGAAGCTTTATTGTCCCGTCGTCTTTAAACAAAGACATAAACACGCAGCAGCTACATGAAGAGTTTTATCTCATCAGGATGTTTGAAGGGTCATAAAGAGATTTTATTTAAACTGAATATGAATAACTGAAGTATTTACACTAAGAAATGATTCAAAATTCACTTTATAATCCAGGAAACTGTGAAATAGCAGCAGAGGCTCAAGTTCATCATCTAAACTCATGATGTCGTGTTTCTGAGAGACTGTTTCTGTGTTTTTCACCTTCATTTCTGCTGCTTTAAAAAAGGCTGGAAAGTTACGAGTTAATTTAATGATCCTTGCATCAGACAATGAACGTGTAAGAAACTGCTCAAAGACGACAGAGGAAAGGCTCTGCAGAAAGAAACACTATTTTAATTTACAGGAGTCAGGCACTAATTAGGGTTAACCAATTACAACTGAAGCTAATTTTATTTGAATCAGATTAAAGTTTGTCAGCAGGTTCTGATCAAGTCTTCAGATGTAAAGTCTGTAAAACCTTAAACAGTCTCAGCTGCTGCGGCGTGGCTCAGTTTTTATGTCTCTTCACCTTCATTAGAAATGACTGTGAATCTTTAATTAATCTGATTAAATCTGCAGCAATAAATAAAAGTTTCACATCGAAGATATGAGAAATAATCAAACTGATAAATGACTAAGAGAGAAAAATGTTTTAAATTCAAGAAGCTTTATCTGTTTTTTAACGTGTCACTTCAGAAGAAGTCTGAACAGCAGGTGAAGAAACGGAGGGAAAGAAAAAGAGGAATATATTTATGAGGTGTTGGAGTCGGGGGGGAGGGGGGAGGGGGGAGGAGAACGGCGTGAAGGGCGAAGGCTGAGATAATATGTTGTCACGTGTGACTGATGAGGCAGCGCTGCTCTGATTTGTCACAGTCAGACGACGGGTTAACCCACACACACACACACACACACACACACACACACACACATATATATATATACACCCTGCCCTGAGGGAGGGAACAGCCACGCTCCACCCATGATCCCACTGAGAGTGTGTGTGTTAAGACAATAGTGCCATTAGAGGTGTGTGTGTGTGTGTGTGTGTGTGTGTGTGTGTGTGTGTGTGTGTGTGTGTGTGTGTGTGTGTGTTTCTACAAGAGATCATCTATTCAAACCTGCCAGCCGGCATCACCCGGGGCTGTGTGCGCGTTTGCATTTGTGTGTGTGTGTGTGTGCGTGCGTGTGTGTGTGTGTGTGCGTGCGCGTGCGTGCGTGTGTGTCGGGGGGTTGACAGTGAGAGTCGATGCAGATTTCAGCTGCAACAAAAGATAAAACTTGATCTTCTTCTGATCATGTTAATAACACGATTGATCTTTTTAATTGTGATTTATGGATCAATTACGAGACACGTGCCAATACTTGCACGTATATTCTGTTTTACTATATATTTATATATTTCAGTGATTTATTTGAACATTTGCTTCCTGTCAGAGCTGAACCCTGGACGTCCTGTCGTCACCTTCACCACATGTTTAATCTGAAGTTCTGACTCCAACAGAAAAGGACTCGTCGTTCTCCCTTCGTCGCTTCCTCCCGTTGTTTCAGTCTTTCTCGGCTGACTCCTGCTCGTCAGTGACGGAGTGAAGCTTCGTTTAAAGATTCTTTGGCTTCGGAGCTTAAAGTAAATGTTTTCAACAACAGATGATTCACAGATGAAGTCAGTGTTGTTTCTTCATCTGAGTCCTTCACGCTTTGCACAACATCCGACAGCGTCCTCGACTCAGAGGAGGAAAAAGAGACTCAACAAGAAAAGTGAACATGAAGAAGAGCAGCCAACGTAGGAAACAGGAAACAGAACAATTACAAAAGTAAAATATGGGTAAACAGAAACCTCTTCCTCTCTGGACGAACAGATGTGCTCGTCCTTCTCTTTACTTCCTGTTTTAAAGATGGAGATTAGAGTGGTTTAGTTCTGTCTCTCACAGTGGAACAAACAGGAGCAACAGAGACGGATATAAAAATAAAAGCGTGGACGTTACTGTGTCTCTACGCTGCAGTGATGAAGAGTGTCAGCTCTCCCATGTCCAGTAAACACACCACATGAGTTGTGTGGGCGCTGTGAAGACAAACAAACGCAGCAGGAATGCAGCACAGTCAGATTTTCCACCCTGATGTGGACGGAGAGCGGGGGCCTGAAGGTCAGAGAGGCTCATGGGTAAATCTGGTGAAGGTCAGACTCGTTCACGCCCAACCTGTTTGGTGTAAAAGAGTTGTGCTTCACGTCTCTTCTGCTAATTGACAGTTTATCATCAGGTTACAACCCGTCACGCCAACAGTATGTGATGGAGTCACATTCCTGAGCTTCCAACGCGGCCGCGTGGCGAAGGAGGCGTTTGTCATTGTGACATCATGTTATTACAGTCAGGAAGCTCAACAACAGCACAGTGAGGAGGAAGAGGAGCAGATTTAGGATCCTCTGTGTTGTTACAGTCACCCGTTCTTCTTGTTTACCTTCTGAGATTCCTCTCGTGGTTCTGTAGACGTCTGGATTCCCAGCATGCCTCAGGACACACCGCAGTGTTTGTGAACGCCTGCTGACGTCGTCATGATGTCAGAGGGAGACGCCGCTGTCTGTGTAGTTGTGCAACATGTTAGATAACCAGGAGTCTGTTGGTGATGATGGAGGAGGAGGCTTCGTTTAGGTTAACGATGATTTTCATTATTGATTAATCTGCGGATGATGATTGATCATGTAGCAGGTCACAGCGTGTTCAGAGTTTCCATGGATCAGCTGCTGTTCTGATGTTTCAGTCAGCGTGGCGTCTTCCTCGACCTGTCACTGTCTCACCGCCACGCTTCAGCGATCTGACACTAAACCTCAGATGTCATTATTTTACTGTAGTTGCTCCTTATTTTCCCTCGGTGTATTAGATATTGTGTTCTTGAGACCGTGTCCGGCTCTGACTGTCGGCGGCGTGAAGGAATAAAAACCGATCACATCTTAAAATCACCGATGCTTCGCAGTTAATCACCTAATTGATGACTGATTCCAGCTGTAACCTGAAGGTCAGCTCTGGGGTTTCGTTGCTCTGACAGAAGCTCCGCCCTCAGAGGTCGGCTGTGCGGTGAGGACGTGTGAAGGCTCCGCCTCCAGCAGCAGATCTTTATGAGACGGGCCGCTGCGCTGCGTCAGACGCGTCTCATGTAAAGACGGGACGTGAAGCTTCAGTCTCACAGCTGCTGCTCTCTGGTGTTACCAGGCTCTGGGTCGGTGCCAGCTTCCCGCTCGGGCACCGGTCCAGGGCGGAGAGGTCGATCGGGGCCAAAACCCCCGCAGGGTGTCGGTGTGTGTGTTTGCCATAATTACCAGCAGACACCAGCCAACTGAGGCCGGGTTTGGCTGCGGCCGCTAACCAGCCTCTGTGGGCAGCAGGCGGCCAGCAGTCATTCAGAGGTCGAGTCTGACTCACACCCCGCCTGCTGGCAACAACAGAGGAGGTTTATCTTCCACACAGCTGCTGCGTGCTGTAACTCACTGTCCGTGTCATGTGGACTCTCACACATCTCAGTCTCCAGGTCCATATCTAACCGACGTGTGTGAGAAACTACGGCAAGACAGAAGAGACAATCCAGACTACAATAAAGCTCAGTTCATCCATCAAGCAAACAATCAGCTTAAAGACACTGACCTCTGACCTTTGACACACAGAACCACTGATCGATTAACTGTCAAAATAATGAACTGACAGTAGAAATGATCGTTTTTTAAATGATAATTTTGCTTCTTCATGATGCTCTTATTCATCCATTTCCATCAGGGCATTCATCAGCTGCTTGTTTTTATTTACCCCTCCAATACTAGAGCCCCCGCCCCCACCCACTTTCCCTGGGCGCCACCTGGGTGACACAATCTGAAAATAAATCAATAAATAAACAAGCAAATGAATAAATAACTGTGTCAGAGAAAGAAAGAATAGATAATAATAATAAATAAAAAATAAAAACAAAAGCAGCTTTAAAGAGACGGATGTGAAAAAACAAACTCACTGAAGTGGATGATGTTTTTGTCCCAGTTGAATCTTCATCAGGTCAAAGTGATTAAAAATGGATGTGAGAGTGTCGTCCATGTAAATAATGGATTCTGGTTTGGAGTCAGTTCAGACGTGATGTGGTCTGACTAAAAAAACAATAAACTACTTCAGAACATTCAGGAATTAACGATGAATTAATTTCATTTATTGCTTTATTTCTTTGTTGTGCTCAGTTAATGTCGGAAAACAGAGAAAATCCCAGTTGTTGAGAGTCACAGTGACTTCTGATCAGTGTCCGACTGATCAGAAATCAATAATCAGAGGAGAATGATCAGGATGAAGAAGTGGCTCAGGGAGAATAATGAGACTGATTGTTTTAATCTGTGACCTGAAGCTCTGGATGAGTTCAGAAAGGAAACGGTTGAATTTCCCTCTGACTCAGAGAAGAAGAATTTCTCTGTGAAGTCGGAGGAAAAAGGCAGAAAGTTTTACTGACAGATCTACGACCAGACGAGGTCTGATGTGATGCAGGCGGCGGCGGCGGGGGCGGGGGCATTGTTGGCGGCGGCGGCGGCACACGTGAGCTCTGCAGCGAGTGCCTCATGTAGTAACACACAACAAACCACACAGGACTGACTGTGTGGAGAGCTGGCCGCCTGCCATCGCTTCTTTGTTGTCTGATACAGTTTCTCTCTCAGTCTTTCATCTGTTGTCTCTCCTCACTTCATCCACTGTGATGCTGCTTTAGTCTCAAATTTCAGACGTCGTTCGTCTTCTGTGACTTTGACCTGTGACGGAAACAATTAATCAATTAGTTGATCAACAGAAGGAAGATCACCATGTCATCCATTTACCTGTTTTATATGATCAGAAACTGAACTTTTTGTTTTCAGACAGAACAAGACGTCACCTTGAACTCAACACAAACTTTTTGGGGATTTTTCACTGTTTTATAACTTTTCTTGAACTAAACCAATAATCAGATTTGATGAGATCAGCTGTGGCCTGAATGTGACAACAGGTGTTCTTCACTTCTCTGTATATAAACCTGACAACACACTCCAATGGTTCTTCTCTGAATTAATCCCAATCAAACACTTCCTGACCTGAAGCAGAAACACACGTTAAGCACTGAGTGTTTCTTCAGCCTCCTGTGGAGATGTTTGGATTTTATTTAACTTAAACCAGGTTCAAATCTGAGTCTTAGTAACTACTAGAACAGGCCAGGAGTTAAAGCTGGAGTCTAACAAGACCGGAGACCAAACAATCGATTCTTATAGAATGGAAATAATTCTTTGTTGCATTGCTGCACGGCTCTTCTGCTGGACTTCAGTGCGTCTCCACAGTGTAAATAAAGTTTTTTCAAATCAACAGGCAGGAAAACAAACCTTTATTTAACTCAGGTTTGTTGATCCAGAGTTTTGGATGTTTGGTCGACTGCAGCCAGCGACACTTACAGAGGATTAACATCCTCTCAGCAGCTCATTCATACTTGAACTGTCCTTCAGCCTCGTCTCCACGTTCTTATATTGATCTCTTTATTTCATCTCTAAACACTCAGCTGTGAGGCCGAGCGTCAGTCCTACCTGTTCTGGTCCGGGTCCGGTCCAGTTGAGGCTCCCAGTGTTCAGACAGAACTTTAAACAGTCTGATCTCAGTTTATATCGTCAGACGTTGAGCTAGAGAGAGACCCACATCTCCTCTCTGTTAAAACACAGCTTCCTGTTTGTGTTTTCATCCGTCATCACATGACGGACGCATCAGAATCTGATTGGTTTACATTTTAATAATGTACCTGCTGAAATAACTGAGGTCATTCAGATTAAAACGATGGTCATACTGTCTTAAACCTTGAGATTTTCTGTTTCCACTCCACCTTCATCACCCTCCGTCCACAATAGAAAACTATACAAATTATATAACATTCATATTTATACTGTAAATATAATAAATATAAGTAAACGTCCATAAATTCACTTAGAAATCATCAAAAAGAAAAACCTGCAGGTAACGTCAGGTGTTTTATTCAGATGTATTTATTTAGAGTCTTTGACCCGCTCACTACAAACACGTTCCTCTAATTGTTTATTATAGTCAAAATAAATCAAATCTTTTATTTTTTAACAAAAAAATTTGTTTTATTTTTATGTAAATTAAATAAATTAATTAAATGTAAAGTCACGATAACGAGTTGGAATGAAGTTGCCTGAAAAGGTGTGATGTGATTATTGGGTAATAATTTCACACTTCCTGTTTTATAAACAGTCCAACAGATCAGGTCCGTTTGGACCCGGGAGGAAAAACGCTGCGTGGTTGATGGGAGAAGACGTATCGCAGTAATACAGTTCGTCATGAATCACTGCAGACGGGAGCCGATCACAGCTGGAAACAGCTGCATTACCGTTAAATAATCTTCCCCTGGTAGAAGAGGAAGGCAAAGAATAATAGTAGGACTGATGAAATCCATTAATATCAACTTATTTTTAATATATTTATACATCACTGATGTTCAAAATATCTCAGCAACATGTTTTTTATATTCCTACAGCAATAACTCTCCCCTTCATGTGTTCATCCACTCACACATTCATCCGGAGGTAAAACCTGTGAGTCTGAACTTGTTTGATGCAGAGGAGACGTTGAAATGTCAAAATCCCAGAGAGGAAATGAAACTCGGAGCAGTCCTGGATTTCATTTGCATCTTTTGATCTTCATCTTGTTTCATCCCTCACTTCCTTTTCCCTCCCTCTGGTCCCCCCCCTCTTCCTCTACTGTATATACAGATGTACATATATATATAGATATATATAGATATACATATATATTCCTCTTTGAAGTGTTCATGACGCTGTGGAGAGAGACAGGACCGGTTCAGACCTGTCAGACCAGATTGTGGGTCACAGAGACTCGTCCTCGCTCTGCTGTTTGTTCCTGTTGTGTCTCAGTCGATGTGTTTCTGTAAACACACTATTTGTGTGGCCCTCGACACACACACGCACACACACACACACACACACACACACACGCACGCACACACACACGTGTCACTGTGTTGTGTTCAAGGCTGTTTCTGCTTTTTGTTGGGAGGTTTGTCTTCACAGGTTTTTGGCTCTTTAGATCTCAGATGAAAAGAGAATCGTGTGTTCTAGTGAAACTCGTCTTGATTTGTTCATGTGGATTCTTCACACTCAGGTTTAAAGCTCGTGCTTTAGTTTGGTGTTAAATGTGTTGAATAATCAATAAATCACAGCTGAGAGATTCTTCTATTTTTATTTTCAGCTTCCAACGATGATGAAAACTAGATAATGGAGATAAAACGATTCTTGTGCCTCACTCGTCTTGAGCAGTTCGCTGGTTCAGATGCTTTCTATATATAGTCATGAGAGACCACGCCCTGTCAAAATCAGCAGGAATCAGTTTTTAAAACGCGAGTAAACCCTCTAATAAAAGCTGATTGACTCGTGTTCCACTGTCAGTCCAGCTTTTCCTTCTGTTCAGACTGTTTTTATGCTGAATTGTATTTAAAGTTTAAAAAGTTCCACGGTTAAAAAGACGTTTCAGAAGTCGGTGAGTAACCGTGTTAAATAATCCTGACTATGATTTTTGCCATAATGGAGCAGACCTAAAATAAATGTTTTAATTTGATTTAAAGCAGAAATAATGTTTCCTGTTCTCCTCTGTCACATGTCACTGTAAAGGAAATCGTTTTTGTGTTTCAACAAAACTTCATTTGAAGGCATCACATTTGTCTCTGTGAGGCTGAGTTATTGAAGATTTAAAGATTTTGACTTCAGTCTTAAAAGGTCAGAGGTCAGCCTCAGTAAACCTCCTCTGTTAATCACCTGAGGAACGTGTTCCTGCTCATACATGTTCTCCAACACAGAAATAGAAACAAACGAGTGAAATGAAAGAGAATTAATGACGGAGATTATTCTGGAGAGAGTCCTGGCGCTTTACTTTGAAGGTCTCCTCCTCCTCCTCCTCCTCCTCCTCCTCTTCCTCTGCCATGTGTTTTAGTCTTTCTTTTCTTTCTGCAGCTCTGTGTTGGCACAGAGGGCTGAAATGATGGAGGGATGGATGGAGGAGTGTTTTCAGTCCCATGGCGCTCGCTCTCATTTCCATGTTTTTCCTCCCTGAGCGATGACGAAGAGGAAGAGCTCGACATCTTTTTCTCCTCGTCTTCGTCCATCTGTTTCTCTGCATCTGTTCTCTCCTCGTCCTTCTTCCTCCCTAAATTTATCTGCTCTTATTTATCTCTTGGTCTTCATTCCTCTGTCCTCTTTCACTCTCTGTTGGGCAAAGTTTCAAGTTCAAATCATAAAGCAGGTCGTTCCTTAAATAGTTCGTTCCCCTTCTCTCCACCTTTCTCTCTTTTTCGTGATCTGCATCCTGAGTTCAGACTGAGAACAGAGATGATGCAGCTTTTCTTCCCCCTGATGAATGATGTTTATTCCTGTGTGTGTGTGTGTGTGTGTGTGTGTGTGCGTGTGTGCGTGTGTGTGTGTGTGTGTGTGTGTGTGTGCGTGTGTGCGTGTGTGTGTGTGTGTGTGTGTGTGTGTGCGTGTGTGCGTGTGTGTGTGTGTGTGTGTGTGTGTGTGAGTTGATGGATTGATTTTGTTCAAGTGCTGCAGTGCCCACATGTTCCCAGATGTTTTCTTGTCATCTTTTGTTTATTTTCTACCCAGAATCCTCTCTGGCTCAGAGTCTCCCTCCGCTCTGACTCGACACAGTTTTGTCCAGACAGCAGTTTTTATTTCTCTGTTGACGGAGGTCAAAACACTGATGTACAGTGTTTGTACAGTATTTATACAGTATTTATACAGTGTTTTCACAGTGTTTACCTTAGAGCACCAGCAGGTGGTTATTAAAGATCATCGTCTGCAGGAAGATGCTCCACTCGTTCCCTTTTCCCTGAGCTCATTGTTAGTGTTGATTCCAGCAGTGTTGAAGCTGCAGATGATAATTATTTTCATCATCACTTTATCTGTTGATTATTTTTTAATTTATAAACAAAGCATTTAAAAGTAATGAAATAAAATAATAATAATAATAATAACAATGGATCTCAATTAGAGCAATGACATAAACTCAACACCAGTTCAACCATCTCACCTTGACCACCAGCTGATGATGCTCCTGCACGGTGGGTCGTACTGGGAGCCAGCGTAGGGGAACTGGAGGGCCCCGAAAACAGGAAGCAGCTGGATCAACATCCTGCCTGGCAGAGAGGGAGGGGGGGTCGGGGTGGGGTCGGGGGGGACGTCCCTTAAACAGGCCGGCGTTTGTAAGACCCTCAACAATATCCCCCTCTGTGTGACCGCCGGCCAATAGGGAAGCTTCTCTCTGGATTCTTTCCAGACAGATACCATCCACACACACACACACACACACACACACACACACACACACACACACACACACACACACACACACACACACACACACACAGACACAGTAGAAAACAGCAGAAACAAACACTGTGTCAGTATCATAGCAACAGGAACAGTTGGAGGAAAACATCTGTTTTCAGGACAGATGTGTGAGGATGTCGTGCTTGAGGATCTGATCTGGAGTCACAATGATCAGTTGATTAACAGAAAATTTATCAGTAACTTTTCTGATAATCAATAATTCATTTGGATTTTGGACGAAATGACATTTGAAGAGTTTGAGTTTTTTCTTTGTGACGGTTTTTAAACCAAACAGGAAATAATTCAGTCATTAATGTGCAGCTCTTCTCTGTTTTTATATTATTGTAAATATTTTCATGTTTTCTCTGACACTTTATTGCCGATATGATTGATCAGTTCGTTGATCAGTTCTTAGAAAAAGAAATGACAGATTGAAGCACTTTGTGTCCGACATGACGGATGAAGCGGGGCGGTGTTTGAGGACACAGGAGAAGACTGGTGGGTTTCTAGGGCACAATGGGGCAGTGGGGCAGCTTATTGTTGCCCCGGGCTCCACCAGCGGGGTCGTGAGGTCATGATGATGGCACGTGGCTCCTGTAGTTTTGAAGCAGCACTGGACATATATTAATGTCCTGCGTTCTCCTTCAGAGCTGAGTAAAGCTTTAGTCTCACACTGATGGAGAAGCAGATTCTCAGACTTTGTGTTGAGGCAGTCGGAGAGGTCAGAGCGTCGGACCGAGGGTCAGCAGGTCAGCCGCCATTAAAACAACTCGTTCATGAAGACACGAGCCGGTCTCTGAATCTCCATCTGTCTCGTCTCCCCGTGGAAAAGAAGTTTTACCGCCTGGTGATTCAGCAGGAACGCAGCAGATTGTACGTGTTTTGTTTCGTGTGGTTTCTCACGTCCAACAACATCAAGTCAGTGTGAAACTCCGTCACTGTGATTATCTTGATTGTTGGTTTCACTTGTTTGTTTCCCGCTCAGATTCGACCTGAGCAGGTGAAAACAAACTGAATTTCACAGTTTGAAACCACAAACTTAAAATCACTGTAACTCTGTTTATTTATTATATTTCACGTCTTTTTCTGGTCCAGACGTCACGGTGCTTCAGGGCTTTTAGCACTTTGTCTCCTGTCTCTCTCTCTGGTGGAGAGACACTGAGTCTTCAGGCTGACACAGATTGCTGCTGATGAATTAGTAAAAAGGGACTGGGGGGCTCTGAGTGGATCCGACCCACTGGCCTAGTTAACACCGAGGCCGAGGTGTCGCAGGGAGCAGCGGGGTCAACGGCGTCTGAACAGGGTCGAGGAGGTTCAGGGTCCTGGACCTGGTTCTAGATCCTCACTCAGGAGGTTTGAGTCGCCACTGAGGATGGAATTAAAAAATATATTATATATTAATGACCCACTGTGTCACTGTGGATATCAAACGCTTCTATTACTGATAAATAGTAAAGGAAACTTTACAAAATGCACCTTCTGTTGAACTGGATAAAGTTCCATCCAAAACACATTGGCATCAGGTCACACTTGAAATGTGTCATTGATTGATTCCCACAGTGTATTTCACAGAACATGGAGCCTTCTGTGTCACACTGGTTTAGATAAGAGTGTCGTACAGACCCGAGCCACACCTTCTATTTTTCTTTAAATCTCACTTTCTCAGCAGTCTGAATGTGAATGAGTCTGTGAGCCCAGATGTTCTGGTTTGTTTTGTTAATGTTTGTTGCTTCGATGCAATCAATCAAAATCAACATGAAAAAGCTTTTCCAAAACACTGACACGTTTGTTTGACGTCTTTCGGTCATGTGACCTCTGCGGATCCCGCAGATTAAACAGCAGCGTCTCAGTGAAGATGGGAAACTTTGCGTAGCTGTAAAAATGCAGCTCGTTGTGTGACTGAGCGTCGTCGGCTCGTTCACAGTGAGAGCTGATTCTCCTGCACCTGTTGTTTCCTGTGTAAAATCTGACACTGGCAGCGAGTTGCTGCACGTTCTCTCTCCAGAGAAACGCTCGTCTCACCATGTGATGTCCCTCAATCAACACGTCTGCTCCTCCTGCTGCAGCAGATGTGAGTTAAAGACGCCGGTTGATGATGCAGAGAGACGTGATGCTGCCGCCGAGCAGACGACTCAGAGCAGTCAGACACCAACTCCAAAATGTTTGTCAGGACCAAAGACGTAAAGACGTCCACAGCTTCATATGATGTTCAGATTTACAGAACTCTCCTTTTTATATCTTTAAAATACATAGAAAACTGTTGTGTTGATGTTCAGGTGTGTGAGTGTGTGTGTGTGTGGACAGAAGGATGTGACCTCCCTGATAACACTGACTCTATCTCACTTCAATAACACACACTTGGATAGTTGAATCTGGAAATTGTGTGTGTGGGAGGAAGATCAATTCGCCTCCACCCCCACCTCATTTCCCATGACCTCTCAGCCCCACTGCCTCTGCTCTGGAGCTTAACACACACACACACACACACACACTCAGCGCTCCAAACAGACCAGCTCTGTAGAGACAAACATCAAACTGAAGCTGCTGTCGCTCAGAACAAAAACAGAATAAATGAAAGTGTGTGAGTCCTTCATCCTGAGAGCATCACTGTGACACCTGAAGCTGTTCATCATGAGACCTGGACTCCGTCATTACGAGGTCTTGAATCGTTGTCAGCATCTGGATATACTGTATATATAAAACATCTGGACGGCTCCTAATTGATTCCAGGTTTCTTTAACGTTTCTCAGTTTATTGCTGCAGATAAATATAAAAACACTTTTTACTTCTTAAAACTAGAAATTTAAAAAGAGATTTATCTGAGAAGGAACTTTGTGTTGTTGGGTTTAATCCTGCTGTCAGTCATCTGTCAGCTCTTCCTCCTCCTCGTCTTCCTCACCTCTCATCACTGAGCGGGAGCAGATCGACTCCCTCGTTACCGCCGCTCGTCGTGTTGTTGTCACGCGCAGGTCGAGTCGTGGCGACCTCTGCTGCACCTGAAGGCGCCGCCTGTTCGTTACAGCTGATTGACAGGTGTCTCCCTCTCTGTGTCTCTTGCAGATGCGTTCGTGAACAGTCAGGAGTGGACGCTGAGTCGAATGGTACCAGAACTGAAAGTGGTGAGTTCAAAGACCTCGCACTAAATCACGTGACTGTAATTAAAGCATATTGTGTATTATTTAACTCTTGACACTGCCTGATCACCCCTCCCCTCCTGTCTCCGCTGCAGGGCATTGTGGGTAACCTGGCCAGCGGTAAGTCGGCGCTGGTCCACAGGTACCTGACGGGGACGTACGTCCAGGAGGAGTCACCTGAAGGTAGGAGCACTCCTCTTTCTTCCTGTGTTCATCAGGTCTGGCTGGATCTGTTCAAAAACCTTCAACGTTCCTGAGCCCCCCCCCCCCCCCCCCCCCGGCCAAGATTACACTCATGAAATAAATAAAAAAAGAGGAAAGTAGATTAACTCACTTTCAAAACACGAGGAGAAAATAATAAAGTGCGGCAGGATTAAAACCCCGGCCGGCGAAATAAGACGTTAACAACCTCCATCTCCTGCACGCAACCTCTCCGAGCTCCTCCCCCTCCTCCCCCCGCTGCGTCTCCTCCTTCTCTCCGTCTCCTCGTCCTGCACTCAGAGAAACAAAAGCTCCGACGTGACCAACGGAGCAGAAACTCTGGTAGAAGAGGAAATCAGGATCATTGATTAGAAATAAAAACTTGTTTGAGACGAGTTCAGACATTTAAAATGTTGATGTGATTCTCCGTTACTCGTTGGGTCAGTTTGATCAGAACATGAAGAACTTGGAAGATCAGGTTTTATTATTATTGATTATCAGAATATTTGCAGGTGAATTCTCTGTCAGTCGATTCAGCCTCAGTTCCTGTTTTGTGCCAGTTTTAAAGGGACAGTTCAACAACTCGTCTGATTCTGTCCCAAGTAAAGAATAGAAATAAAGCTGCTCTCACGTGTGGCGCTCGCTGACGAACATGTTGAAGGTCGTCTGGTTAATATCAGCCTGCCCCCACCAGCCCGATGTCAGAGCTGCGTGAACAGGAGCGTCAGGAGGAGTCAGGTTTGATGAATAAGTGAATGTTGTTTCAGGTCCGTCTATGAAACTTTAAAGAGCTGCTCCATCTTCTCCTGCAGAGTCCGTACAGTAAAAAGCCAACTGTAGTTTCCTGTGTAGTCTCTGCTCACACGCCCTGCAGTGATGGCCATATTCCTCATGTAATATTAAAGCCCCCCCACATTCTGTACACTACACCATCACCCCCCTCCCTCCAGGCAAAGACCCACTTCTGCTAAAGCCCATGTTCCTTTAATATTTCACCACTTCCTCTCTGGAGGCTGGAGATCAGATCCACACGCTCAGAGAGCCCCGACCTCAGAGTAGAAGCTGCTTCTACTGGGGGGGGGGTCAGACCTCTCACATGATTTCATTTCCATGGATTTAACTCTTCACTTCACCATTTAACTTTATATGAAACTTTCTGTGGTAAGAGAAGAAAATGAATCTGATCTGTGATTTAATATGACACAGATAAAAGTCACACTGTGTCCTTCCTGTGGAGGCTGGACGGAGCGAGATCAGATTTAAGAACCAGTGAAGCTGAATGATCAGAAGGTTTTTACCTCCACCATGTTTCCTGAGCTGAGGACTGAGGCTCGTTAACCCCTCCACCTCTCTGTGTGTTTGAAGCCTTGAAAACCGTCAGACGTGGTTTATTTAGGAAGAAAACGTTGCTGCTTCTGTCGTGCAGGGACCCAGCCGGCACCGGCCCACAAACCAGTTTTAGCTGCCGGTTCCCTCGGTGCAGAAACTAGGCCCTGGATGTTCAGAAGCAGGGAGAGAGGGAGTGTCTTTAAAGCTGCGAATCAGCCAAAAGAAAGAAGAGGGGAAGTTGGTTTTTTCATGAATTAGCTGTTGAAGGAGCCGATCACAGATTAACTGACTCCAAAGGCTCGTATAAATAATCTGATGCGGTGCCGGGAGGAAATCCTCCCCGTCTGTGGAGAGGGGGAATCCCCAGAGCAGATCCTCTCTGAGGTGTGTGAAGTAAGAAAGGAGAAGATCTTCTTCAGCGGTGACGTACCTCTTCTGAAAATGCCCTCTGCGGCTCGGCCTGCTAAATGCCCGACGGTCTGTTTCCACCGCTCGGACCTAATTACACCAGCGCTCTGCCAAAAGCAACACGACACGGCTTTTCAAGCAGCCTCACATACCGTATCCGAGCCAGCCCCAAACAACAGCTCCACAACATCTTTGATCTAATGACTTGGCAGCGCCGCCCGTCGAGGAGGAAGTGGCGATTCCACTCCAATTAAATAAAAAAGAGCCTCTTTGAAATCGTTGCGTAACCACGGAGAAATAAAAGGAGCTCAGGGGGATGAAAAGAGCGGGAAGCTGATGTGTTGTTCTCAAATTCCTCGGGTCTAAAAATATGCAGCAGCCTGGATTCCCATGGCGACTGATTGGGAGCAGAGTTGGTGGCTCTCGAGCGGCACTGCGACCGCAGCGCCACAAAACCCAGATCTATTCTTGTCCTGCAGACTGGAGCCTGAGGTTAATGAGCCTCATGTCACACACTTTAACTGTCACCAAACCTGCAGCTCGTGTAACGTTTGCTTTCCTTTGTCTGTGGCTTTTCTACAAACTCCTTATGCTGCGTTCAAGGACGCTCAGACCTGTAAGATCTGGTGTTTATTGGCTGAAAACAAAGTGCAGATAAAGATGGGCTGAAAGGAGAAAACAGCTGCTGGTTCAGCTTCACACTGAGGCTGCAGCTGATGATCAATTATATTATTGATTAACTTACAGGTTGTTTTCATGACTAATTGATAAATTTGCTCATCACAGTTTCCCAAAGCGCAATGTGTTGGTATCAGATTTGTCTTGTTTTGTCCAACCAGCATCAAGAGCTGCAACGAGGAGTTAATTGATTAGTCGATCGATAGAAAACTAATAATCGATGAATCCTCAAAGTGATTTTTCATACAAAGATGGTGTAATTAGCTGTTTATGTCAGTTTCCTGTCACATTAAAGTCACATGACAAGAAGAAGCTGGGCTGGACATTTTATAAACGAAATCAATAATCAATGAAGGAAATAATCATATCATACTGCAGGTCTTCAACTGAAAGATTATTTAACGTAACAGAAAGAATCAGGAAATATTCAAAATGATCAATCATCAAAACAGCTGCTTGTCTGATTGTCCTTGAATGCACATACACAAAGCGGGGGGGGTTGGGGGGGTCTGTTTTGAAAATACCCCCCAAAAATACCCCAAAACCCCAGAAAGTCAAACTCCAGCCGAGTGTTTGAGCAGCAGCACATGGTCTCCATTACACAGAGAGGAGGTGTGGTTGGGAAATCACCCACAGTCCCTGAACTAACGCTGAGTCTCGAAGGCCAGAAACTCAGATGCTGTTGTTTCCTGACAGACGATCTTCTGTCTGACTAATGGACACAGAGACGTGTTTAACAGACTGTTAATAATAATAAGACAAACATGATGCATTGTGGGAGAATCTACAAATCCTGTTCTCCTATCAAATCATATTCTCCAGATGACTGTTTGGTACAAGACCAACAAAAATCACATCATCATCATTTAAAAAAAATTCAGTGAAAATGAAAATGAGAAAAACGAACTGGAATCTTAATATAATTTTTTGTTGCATGTCGTGCAGCTTTAATTTCCTTCATTCATTAACTGAGGTGATAACAATAAAGATGGCCGTCGCTTCTGTGACGTCACCCACAGGTTTCTGAAGCTCAGAGTGAGCTGCTCCACCGTCGCCATCTTGGCAGAGTCTGACTCCGCCTCCTAACTCCCAGCTAACCCAAACATGGTCAAAGAGGAGGAGCTTTAAACATGTTTATTTCTGCTGTGAAGTTTTAACATGGGAGTCTATGGGGACTGACTCACTGTTGGAGCCAGACTCTAGTGGCCGTTAGAGGAACTGCAGCTTCGTGTTTCAGCCCCGGAGGTTGTTGAAAACCCAAAATATTCCCTGAATATAAAAACGGGACAAAGAAAAGTCTGGCCTCAGTTAGTGTAACTGATTCAAAGGAGACAGATCCAGCCTGATGGTTTAAATGTGTGTGATGTGTTCACTGCTCTAATAAAACTCTGTGCACTCTTGTTTCTATCTCTTCTTCTTCTTCTCTGCTGTCGTTCTGTCCTCTCTGGGTTTGACTGTGCTCACATTAACTGTGGCTGCATCTTTGATGTTGTTTGCTTTATGTTTCCTCTCCTCCTCCTTCTTTCTGGGCTGCTCTTGATAAACTAGCTGACGTGGACGCAGGTAACTATCCTCTCTCTCTCTCTCTTCCTCCACCTTGCTCATCCCTCCATCCACCGACCCTCTGACTGCGACAGCGGCGTGTCGAGGGCGGCTCGGGTTCAGCGCCATCTCTTTATGTGGAGCTCTGACTGTGTCACAGGCTGATCAGCTGTTTCTGGTTTTACTTATAATCAATTATATTGATGCATTTTAAAGCATCTATAAACTGATTCATCAAGAGATTAAAAAACTCTAAATTTCCCATAATGCATAGCTCAGTCAGACGATTCATGTTGAGACTGAACCTGAAGCTGAACTCGACCGGCTGCTGTGACTCGACGTTTAGCTCCGCCCTTCATCTGTTAGCTTCCTCTTTAAATTGATCTTCATCGTCTTCATCATCCTCATCCTCTTGTAAACTACACAACACACTGTACGATACAATAAATAACAATCCAAATATGCAAAGTGGCTCCAACAACAATGATGATAAACTTTGTGATGAAGGAAAGACTTCAGCTTTATTTTGGGGGCCCAGTGTTTTGGTTGAAGGACTGGATTTGGCCCCCGAGCCACGTGTTGCCTCCCTCTGCTTTACATACATGATGAGGACTTCTGCTACTTTAAGTGTAGTTCTGATAGTGTGTGTGTGTGTGTGTGTGTGTGTGTGTGTGTGTGTGTGTGTGTGTGCGTGCGTGCGTGCGTGCGTGCGTGCGTGCGTGCGTGCGTGCGTGCGTGCGTGCGTGCGTGCGTGCGTGTGCGTGTGTGTGTGTCTCGGCCTCCTCCCCCTCCTCACCACCATATAAACATCCACTCTGTCATTAACCCCCTGTGTGTGTGGTGAGGGCCGTTGCCGTAGTGATGATCTCCTCATGCTCCACCGCAGCTCCGTCCGCTCGCTCACACCCCGTCCACGGCGTTCACAGATCAGCTGATCCCGAAATAACGTCTGGACTCCATTTTTAGTTTGAGAGACTTCCTGTAAATCCTCAGGACGAGACGTTTGTTCCCACACTGAGACATCACGCTGCTGACGCTCGCCTCTTAAAGGGACAGTACACCCAAAAATAAGTCTCTTTACAAAACAAACGTCTGGTTGACATCATTAATTAGAAGAGTGCTTTATGAAATATGAAATTAAATTAAAAACTAAAGATTAGCTTAAGGAGTTTGATATAACGAACTGAAATGATAGAAACAGTTTTAAAAAGATAAAAACAGGGAGATTGATGTTATTTTTATACATTTGAGCGCCGATCAACTCGACCTCCAACACAACACGGAGGTCAGGTCCGGAGCGTCCTGACAGTCGTCCCATGAGCTTAAAATAAACATGTATAAAGAAGGAGTCATGGGAAAGATCCACATCAGACAGCTTGAGTAGAATCACAGTAGAACCCCACACTGAGGATTTCACTCTGACCAGAGGTTAACCTCCGTCTCCTGCGGCAACACGCTCCGACACGACACACTGGAATATCTACAGTAACGTGAGCGCAGGTTCGCTCATCAGCTTTGAGAGGATTAAAGTCCGAGAGAGAAAATGTGTCTGTGGAGGAAAGGAGAGTGAAACTGTCAAGGTCAAAGGTCAAAGGTCACGACGGGAGTCAAATCTGAGGAAAGACTCAAAGAATGATCAGAATTCAACAGAGTATGATCTGTGTGTGTGTGTGTGTGTGTGTGTGACTGAGTGTGTGTGTGTGTGACTGAGTGTGTGTGTGTGACTGAGTGTGTGTGTGTCAGTGTGTGTGTGTGCGTGTGTGTGTGTGTGTGAGACTGAGTGTGTGTGTGTCAGTGTGTGTGTGTGTGTGTGTGACTGAGTGTGTGTGTGTGCGTGTGTGTCAGCTGCAGGTGGTCGTGACGTTACCTCTGTTTGTCCTCTACTTCTCTCTCCTCCACATTCAATCATTTAATTCATTTTAATCACTGCACATATTCTCCGATCACTCTGCTCTCATGTAGCTTTCATCATCTGTCACCCAATCAATCAATCAATCAGATCGATCACTGATTCCCCTGTAGAGCAGACAGAGCATGAATCAGCTGTTGTTTGTCTCTGATGGTTGTCGTGGTTTTGTGCAGGCGGTCGCTTTAAGAAGGAGATCGTGGTCGACGGTCAGAGTCACCTGCTGCTCATCAGAGATGAAGGAGGCCCCCCGGAGGCTCAGGTGAGTACTGCACCTGAACTCCACCACCTTCACCTGAGAAACTGACGGCACACTTTAACCCTGAAGCAGCCGGAGGCATGAAAACGCTGGCAGGCACAGGTCAATCCTGAATGTTAGCACAGTTAAAGACTTTAACCTGAGACTGTTACCCAGCATGCATCAGCTGTTACCCAGCATGCATCAGCTGTGAGCTCGGGTGCAGATGAGTCTGCAGCTGATTTATATGTTTTTCTCACAAGGCGTGGCAGTGAGAGGACGAGAGGTTGGGGTTAATCAGACAGTAGTGGGTGTGAATGTGGTGGCTACAAAGACTAGTTACTGGTTACTAGTTACAGGTTACTAGTTACTGTCTGACCTCCACAGACTGGATGCTGAGCAGTAATTAAACCCAGCTGGCATCAATGTTTGTCTTAAAAATCCTTGATTTCTTTCATCAAAATGTAATAAATATGTGAAACACTGTCTCAGAGAGTTTTTGTATTTAACTTGATTTATATACTATAATATAATATATACTTTATTATGATTTATTATTTGCTCTTTCTTGTTCAAGCAGCTGATGAGACACAGAACAGTGAAACGATGTCAAAGCTTCAGGTTCTACAGAGTCTGTTGGACACATTCATGACAGTGTGCAGTGATGGAACCAGATTATATATCACCCAGGTGATAACCCAGGTGATAACCCAGGTGATATCACCCAGGTGATATCACCTGGGTTATCACCTGGGTTATAATGTGATCATCCAAAAGTTAAAAACATGAAAATAACTGAAACTTTCTTTATATGTGTAAAACCATCTGGTTCCTCCACCTCCTCTGATTCTCCCTCAGTGAACAGTGACGGTGTCTTGGATGACAGACATGTAGTTGTGTAGTTGTGTTGTTGTTGTTGTGTAGTTGTTGTGTTGCTGTGTGAGTCTGTGGTCCGTGATAATTTCGGGGTGCGTGATGAAAGAGTGAAAGTGGGTCAGCTCAGGTTTTTTGTTTGTCCTGCAAACTGACCAAATGGATTTCTACTGAGTCTAGACAGAACACTGATGAATAATTCACTTGTTTTCTCTCTTTTCTCATCTTTTCCTCCGAGGATCAGTCGGATGTTTTCGTCTCTGACTCTCTGGTGCAGATTTAAACCAACAGTGTTTTTGTCCTTTGACACTTTTCCTCTGTCTGTGGCTCCAGGAGGGAGAGGAGTGTTGTAAATGTAAATAAAGTTATTTTTGAACCCGTCTCTCTGCAGTTCGCCCTGTGGGTGGACGCTGTGATCTTCGTCTTCAGCCTGGAGGACGAGATCAGCTTCCAGACGGTTTATCACTACTTCAGCCGCCTCGCCAACTACAGGAACACCGCCGACCTGCCGCTGGTGCTGGTGGGCACGCAAGGTCCGACACACGCACACACACACACTCACACACACACACACACACACACACACTCAGACACACACACACTCACACACACACACACACACACACACACACACACTCTCACACACACACACACACACACACACACACACACCATGGACAATGTTTTTCTGAAGCGTTGCTGCCATCTAGTGGCGTCTTATCATGATCACAGTTAAAACTCTCGCAGAGAAACAGAGTGAAACGATCAGCTGATTGACTGTCAATAAGGTGTCAATAATCCTCTGCTTCCAGCTTCTTAAATGTGCTTGATGTTTCATATGATTGTAAACTTAAAAATGAACTTGTATTTGCATTAATAACTTTTATTAACTAAACTAAGTAAAGGTCCTTTTGATATTAAACACCATGATCTGTAAATTGCCTGAAGCTCGACTTTAACGATCAGTCGAACAGTTGCAGATATTTTTTCTGTTAAAAGACAAATACATTAATTGATTAATTATTGACTCTCTTCAGGTCAAAGTGCGTCATCAGCTCCTCAGGATCTGTCCTCGCTCTGGTTCATAATATACTTGTAAAAGTGACTGTTGGTCTGAATCTGACGCGGTTTGTGAAAACAGAAGGTTTATTATTCTAAAAGTCTTTAACGGACCCTCTGGTGGACTCCTCAGGGTCCCCTGGAGGGCCACAGACCACAGAGGGGCAGACAGGTCATACAGATGTTGGATGGATCATCTGGAAAAGAGAAATCCTCCATTACACACATTGAACAGCAGAGGGAGCCGGAGGATCGCTGATGTTTCCACCAGTCTTTGTTTCAGTTCTCAGAACATTTACTGATATAAACAGGCTGAACATTTAGATTTAAACACTTTCATAAGAGAGATCAAAGTTTCTTTCACTACATCTGATCTGATCTTCTTCCACAGAAGTCACTGAATGTAAATGTAGAGCATCATGTTTTAGTTTTAACACTCTGTGTGTGTTGTTCTGTGATCAGTCTGTTTCACACATGGTCTCAACACTGTAGAATGAAGCCTTTTAAAAATACTGATCTTTAAAACACGTGGAAAAACTCCGACCCTCACTTCACTGCTAAAATCACAAAATTCAAAATGTTCCCGTTCAGATTTCATGAAAAGAAGGAAAGTGTGAAGACTTGACTCTGTCCTCCTTTTCCCGCTCAGACGCCATCAGCTCGGCCAATCCCAGAGTGATCGACGACAGCCGCGCCAGAAAACTCTCCAACGACCTCAAACGCTGCACCTACTACGAAACCTGCGCCACCTACGGCCTCAACGTGGAGAGGGTCTTCCAGGACGGTAAGAGCCGCCGTCCGTCTCGTAACCTCGTGGTCAGGAAGGCAGAGTCCGGTCCTCTGGGAAGGTGACCCCCCCCCCCATGCCCCATTCGGCCGCTCTTAATCACACGTCAATTAAGAATTAAATGGACCCGCTCAGCTATTTAGCTCAAACCGAACAGCAATTAAGTTTTATCATAGCGAGGGAAGGAAGGCAGGGAGGGGGGGGGGCGAGTCCCTGATGGGATTAATAAAAGAATCAGACATTATAGGAGGAGGAAGGAGACGAGGTGAGGAGGAGGAGGAGGAGGAGGAGGAAGGAGAGTGTCCGGAGTCGTCAAGGTCCCGCTGCTGAGGGTGTTTGATTTAACCTCCTGGAGACGCCAGATGGGCGGGGTCTGTCTGACATCACTGATGTGTTTCTGTTTTCAGGGAATTACTGTTGAAATGAAAGCAGATGAGATAATGAAGATATTGATCAGATATTGATCAGACACGATCAGACATGATCACACGTTAGATCTCAGATTGAAGATATTACAAAGCTGCTGAATAATAATC
>NW_019174768.1:64463-99463 GCF_002260705.1 Seriola dumerili | reverse complement strand
AAATACAGCCTGGCAGGTGGAGCAGCACACGCTGACATGTATGTGAGGCTGCAGGTGTCAGACGGTGATGCTGCGTCTGTTTGACGGGAGACAGCAGAGACTTCAGACTTTACTGACTCCATTATCTCTGTTCCAATAAACACAGGCCTGTTTCATGCGCTCGCAGATGAAACCATTGTTTTAATTGGGCTCGTTAAAGCCCCCGGCTTCGTTAATGAGGAGCCAGTCGTAAACATTTACCTCCAGGTGACACGGGGCCGAGCCAAGGGCAGCGAGGAGAAACTCTGACATGTTTTCTTTTTTTAAAAAGCCTCTGCGGTGCGATGAAGAACAAGAACATGTTTCAGCCTCTGACACTGATCAGCTGCTTCACCTGCTTCACCTGTGATGTGATTCTGCATCACACAATAAACACAACACACACCTGCAGAGTGACAATGAGTTCATGTTTGTGAACTGAATCAATCTTTACATGTGATCACCTTCAGACTTTAAGTCTTCTCTTCACTTATATTTAAGGTTTTCTCCTGATCTTAAGCCTATACTTTCGGAATCACTTGAGGTTTCTATGGAAACAGTAGAACTTTACTGCTGTAAAGTCCCTTTCACTGCTGCAAATGCCTCACCTTCAAAACATGAGAAGAGATTCTGTGCAAACAGCCTTAAGTAACTCCCTCAGTGTCATACTGTCATACTTAAGCAGAAAACTGAAACCCTGACCTCTTGACTGATGCTGTGTATTGATCTGTGATGGTGACTGATGGATGTGATCGTGTCCTCCTGTGTGTTACAGTCGCCCAGAAGATCGTGGCCACCAGGAAGAAGCAGCAGCTGTCCATCGGCCCGTGCAAGTCGCTCCCCAACTCTCCGAGTCACTCGTCCGTCTGCTCCACGCAAGTGTCGGCCGTCCACATCAGCCAGGTCAGAGGTCACAGCCACACAGTACGACTCATTAACCGGACATTTTGGCATTTTTATTTATTTGTTTACAAGTCAAATTTAATATTTTTGAGACGGAACAAAAAGGATAAAACCAGCTGATATGTTCCTGAGTTCATAGACACATTTGACTTTGCTGGATGTAGTTTTTCAGTTTCTTTTTAATCAGTGAGACAGGAAGTCATCGTGGTTTTAAAGAAAGAAATAAACCTGTTCAGTTGAAGACACTGTAATTAGGTCAGGGAGTTCATTAGACCTTTAATTATTAAAGTAAATCATGAGACACGAGCCTCGTGCCTGTTCGTCCTGAAAACTGTGATCACGTGTATTTTCATTTATTTGTCGTCAGTAGAACTGATGTTACAGTGAAGGGAAAAAAAGTCCTTTATTTTGTTGTTAAGTGAATATGTGCACGTGCACAGAGTCTGTGTACGTGCACGGCTCTCCTCGGTGACGTGCACTCACACTCTGCTGCTGCAGCTTCAGGCCGTTAAGCTCTTCGATCCTCATCCTTCAATCCTCCATCGATTTCTCATTAAAAAGCCATCGCTCAGCGTGTCTGAGCAGCAGCGCCGCGTCCCCCGAGAGCCGTGTTTATCTTCCCGCCGCCTCCACAGAACAGCCCTCGCTGCATCTTTAGCTCTCACTGATTACTGCCGAGCGTTGGCCGCCTCGCTCGGGAGACACCGTTACACTGACGAGACGTCCAACACGTTCAAACACCAGGAAACTTTTGTCCTGCAGCGCAGAGACTGTAAATCAGAGTCTCAGATACACGTGAAAACACTTTCACAAGATTTCACAGAATCTGCTTTTATTGTGAAAGGGAAGTTAACATGTGAGATTTTATTTTAATTTCCAGGATAAAAACACGTTTCTGGTTCCTGTTCTGATTCTTTTCCAGACGAGTAACGGCGGCGGCAGTTTGAGCGACTACTCGTCGTCGGTGCCGTCCACGCCCAGCACCAGCCAGAAGGAGCTCCGCATCGACGTACCGCAGACCACCAACACGCCCACGCCCGTCCGAAAGCAGTCCAAACGCCGCTCCAACCTCTTCACCGTGAGTCCCGTTCCAAATCTCTTAAACCTGATCCCAGATCTCTACAGTGTTTCATACACTCTATACTCTCTAGATCTACGTTACTGTCACACTGTAATAAACTGTATTTATATGTTTTACACTGTATTAATAAATAAAAAGTTCAACCACGTGAAAGACGGAGGGAAAACGAGGTGATGCAGATTCAGTGGATCAATATTAGTTAATCAGCTGATTATTTGTTTGATTAACTGATTACTCGTCAGATCTGTAAATGTCAGAAAATACACACGACGATTCTCTGGCTTCACTAGTTCTGGAGCTTTCAGTCAGATCGCATGGTCTTCATCAGCTGACCAGCTGTCATGGACCTTGATCGATCATGGTTGAAAGCTCCAGAACAGCTACTAAAAGGACCTGGAGCTGCTGCAGGTCAGAATCAAGACGTCAGCTTTCGTTTTCACTTTCTGACACCTGATCAATGAATTGAGAAGCTATTGATTGGCTGAGCCGCTGATGACGGCAGCGATCGGCGGATCAGTCTGTGACGATGGTGACGGCGTGTGTCTTCTCTCGCCCACAGTCGAGGAAGGCGAGCGAGCCGGACAAGGACAAGAAAGGCCTGGAGGCTCGAGCCGACAGCATCGGCAGCGGGCGGGCCATCCCCATCAAACAGGTGAGACGGAGACTTCCTGTCTGCTCCGCCGCTCTCTCTCTGCGTTTGATGCTCGGCCTTGATTAACAGTGAAATCACACACTTGACATCAATTAGAGCGAGGGGCTCTCCCGGGTCCTCCAACCAGATCATTAGGAGAAGAGAGAGGGAAGGGATTTCACTGTCACTCCCTCTGTCGCTCTCTCTTCTCCTCTTCCTGTCTCTATTCTCCCTCCCTCTGTCCGTCCACTTCATGTCCCTCTTCATGTCCCTCTTCATGTCCACCTCCTTACACTCTCAAAGCCGCTTCCTCTGCTCTCGTCTTTTTCTTCCTGAGCTCTTTGATCGGAGCGCTGGCAGCAGCGTTTTAAAGGAGTAGAAGAAGAAGAAGGGGAAGCAGAGGATGATGGGGGGGGCGAGCGAGCAAAGACCACACACACGTAATGACATTCACACACACACACACACACACACACACACCTCCCTGCTGTGACGGCGAGGAGAGCACCTGAATTGGCTCTTAATTTGTCGCAAACTAGCTCCCCTCATGTCGGAGCGGCGGCGGGTGAGACGGCAAGCGGGTGAGGGAGGGGGTGGGAGAGGTGGCAGAAGGGTGGTGGGGGGGGTCTCTCGACAAAATCAGGCAATTAGCGAGCGCTAATCGGCGCCTCTTGTGTCGACGCCGCTGCCTCGTTTGTAATCTCCTAATGAACAAATCGCATCTGTGATTAGGGGCCTGCCTCGCCAGGAGAGAGCGGGCGAGAGACATAGAGACAGACTGACAAGAAGAGAGAGAGGGGGCGGGGGAGGCCCGTGCTGCTGCTGTATGTGTCGGGGGTCTTGCTGTAAGAGAAGACCCCGCTGTGCTGTCGGACAGTAATTGCCGCTGAACGTGTGAAAATCCCTCTCCGGCTCCCAGCGGCTTCAAACGCACCTTTCTCTTCTTCTTCTGTGGTGTTGATGCAGCGGTGGAGCTCAGCGGGCGGAGTCCAGCTCTCTGCTTCCTTTAATTCGGTGTGAGTGCAGCTCGAGTGCCAGAAAGGCTCCTCATTATCAACCTCATCATTTCAACACAGTCATCTGAAGTGTTTACCTGCTCTCCGCTCACCTGGAAACATCCTCATGTTCCTGGACCTCCACTCTGACGAGGCTCCGTCATTAACTTCTCATTAAACACAAGTTTAGTTTGAATCATCCTCAGTCCCACATCAGATAATCCCTCCACAAAATCACTGATTACTTTACATCTGCTGATCCAGTTCATGCTGATCGAGCCAGACACTCTCTCTCTCACACACACACACACACACACACACACACACACACACACACACACACACACACACACCCTCCCAGAGCACCGAGCTTCCTCCTGTTGTATTTTTTGGAAGTGGACGTTAATTGATTTGATGGTTCCCTGTGGTCGCTCTCTCCTCGTCTCCCTCCTCCTCCTCAGTGTCGACGACACACTCAACACACCGCAGACCTGCTGCCTAATTAGACTCTGTGTGTGTGTGTGTGTGTGTGTGTGTGTGTGTTTTATAAAGACTGTGTGTGTGTTGAAAGAGAGATTTCACTTCATGTTCAAGGTTCAACTACCTTTTCCCCATTAACGCTTCATTTGCACTCTGTTTTACTTTCTGTGTGTGTGTGTGTGTGTGTGTGTGTGTGTGTGTGTGTGTGTGTGTCCTCCCGTCAGCACCGTGTTCACACTTGTTTTTAATGAGACGGTGGTCTGACGCCGTCTCTGTCACCTTCTTGTCTCCCAGCCTGAACTCAACCAGACATTTAAACACAGTCACACACGACACAGTGTGACTCACCTGTTCACCTGTACGAGCACGAAGAGGACGACGCCTCGTTAGAGCTCGTTATATAAATGTTGTGGCAGTTTAAGTTGTTGAGGATCGTCTGTAAACATATAGATATTTATAAAGTTTATAAAGCTTCTAATCATTTAAATTTAGATTTATTTCCTTGTGAGGACGAGTCTCTTTTATATATATATATATATAATGTGTGTGTGTGTGTGTGTGTGTGTGTGTGTGTTATGAAGACAATGGTCTCTTTGTGGTTGTTTCTGTCACTTTCTGTCTCTTTGCTGTTGTAATAATCGTAGCGGGCAGATTGGAGACCAAACAGCCAATCAGACGCCAGTGTGTTGATCTGTGGCTCACTGTAACAGGAAAGTTCATAAATTGAGCAGATAATAATTTTGTATCCGTTCAAGTTAAATTAAAGTGATGAAGTCAGGAGTCGCGCGTTGCCACAAACATCCTCATCAACCGGCCGACATTAACTGACCGCCGATTAGCGCCGTACCTCGGAGGGAGGAGGCGGCCGGGACGGTGACCTAACAGAGTCCGACATCTGCCAGAGAGATTAGAGGCGTCATGTTCCTCGCCACAACACACCGCCGTACAGTCGGACTACACCTCCTCACTCTCAACACTGAAGCTTCACCTGGGGTTTAAAACCAGCACATGGACAACAGTCACTCTTCTTCTATAGTCTTATACCTGCGCTTGTGTGTGTGTGTGTGTGTGTGTGTGTGTGTGTGTGTGTGTGTGTGTGTGTTACATCTGTGTGTACATGAGTGTTTAAGCCACTCGTTCGCTCCTTATCTCATTAGAGCGACTCTCAGTGCGACTCTCGTCCACTCGAGGTGACGGAGGTTCACTTCGCCTGTTGTTAGAGGGGAACGCCTTCGTTAAGAGAGTCCAGCGCTCATTAAAACACACACACACACACACTCACACACACACACACACTCACACACACTCACACACAGAGGTCTCAGTTAGCTGTAATGAGAACGAGGCAGAACAAATCAACACAAACACATTTATACAACAGCATCAACGTTTACATTCATGCTCACATAGTAACAGGCTGTGTGTGTGTGTGTGTGTGTGTGTGTGTGTGTGTGTGTGTGTGTGTGTGTGTGTGTGTGGGCGGCATGAGGTCAGACATGTCACACAGACTCTGCTTCACTTTAACCTGTAACAGGACGCACAGACAGTAAAATGTTAACGATCATAATCAGCTGATCAACAGAAACCCATCAGCTGCAGGTAATCAATAAAAGAGCTCCTGGTCAGGATGTTTGATCTTCAGGTTCGGAGGCTCTGTCCACATATTTCTGTCCAAACCCGACCTGAGTGTGAGAGTAGAGACCAGGACCAACCTGAAGCTAAAGCAGTCAGTGTAAGTGTTACCATGGTGACAGCTGGCCTGGTTACCCTGGTTACACACGTGTGGGCCTGACCCGTCAGGACACGTCAGGTCAAACAAACCAAATCAGGCTCATAAGATAAGATTCATATTAAAAAGACTCTGATCCACCGACAGATGAAACATAAAGATAAAACTGGGTTTAATTTCGTGAGAAGAAGGAACGTGTTTATTCTAATTGACTCTCTGAGGGACGGCGTGTTTCTGCGCCACCTGCACGAGGAGCTGAACCAGGAAACACATGTGGCGTCGGAGCTGAAGCCTCCTGCTAAGAAGCTTCGCTGCCACATGAAACCACAGAGGAAACTCTGGCTGTACCGGCAGCTGATTGGTCGCTCCTTTTCTTCTTCTTCTGTCTTGAAGTGAGCGGATGCGTCCAGCTTTGTTTACAGAGGCTGTTGACGGCGCAGGACTCCTCCGACATCTGCTCCACGCCGCTAATTAGCCGATAATTACCGGAGAGAGAGGGAGCGGCTCGCTCGTGTCTCTGACCGAGGCGCTTTGAAAACCAACAATCTAACAAATTAATTTCCTCCGACACAGCAGCCGAGCCGCTGGGACCGCAGACACACCGGAGAGGCTCTTTTCTTCTTCTTCTCCTAAACCTTTATTTACTCAGCGAGGGCTCACTGAGCGCGGCGGCGGCCTGACTCGTTCACCGAGTCCCACCTGGGAGCCGCCCAGTACAGACGCAGCCTCTCAGCAGCTCGGTCAAGGCCGACTCCACGATGGGGAACTCTCTCCGGACCCGAGACCTTGGAGTCCAAATCCTGCTCAGATGGATTTTAAAGGTTCAGAGACTCAGATTAGAAGTTTAACGTCTTTATTAACGAGCGATTCAACTGTAATCGCTTGTTAAAGCCACAGAAACAGTGACCGAAGCACCGCGGCGTCGCAGTGTTGCTCCCAACAACTTACAGAGAAACTCACAGACACTTTAACCCTGAAGTTGTTCTGGGTTGTCGATGTTTGGACAGCTGTTTTCTGTTTGGGACGGTAGAGCCGGGTGACTCATTTAGTTTTATTTCTGATAACGATTATGAAAACAAGATCATCCAGATAAAACAATTCCTCAACAAATTTCACCCCCCTTCCACTTCCTGGTTACGTTAGCGACGTACGTAGGAGTGCGTCATCAGACACGTTCTATATCGTCAGGAGAGACCACACTCAGATATCTTATATCTCTATAACTGGAAGAACCACAGACACAAATCTGTTCAGTAAATGTGTGGAGTTAGTGTTCAATAATCCTGATCTCAGTGTTGATCAAAGTAATCATGATTATGAGATCGACTGGATTTAACAAACAACAAACCTTTACTGACCTTCTCTCCCGCCTCTCGATATAGTTTCTTTGTCTCGGTGTTTTTCTTGCTCTGGCTCAAGACGACGACCTCGCTTCCTTTTCTGATTCACATGCTTGAAGTTAATATGAAAAACATGTGATCAGGACGTTTCCTGCTTCTCAGCCAAGAGTTAAAAACTTCATCCATCCAGCTCCCTCTCTGAGGAGCTGCCAGAGTGTGTGACCTCCAGCCGGACGACCTCGTCCTGTGAATGAACATTTAGTCTGAGCCTGAGTCAGACTCTGATTCTTGCAGAAGTCTCAAGGCCTCGGACGTCGTCGTCTTCTTCCTGTGAGGAGCTGATTAGTGTCGTGGCTGTAATTGCCTCTCGCGGGGTTGCAGACGAGCGCGGGGCTGGGTGGTTTTGACAAGTCTACTCGTCCCCCCTCGGCGCCGGGCGCTTTGTAAGGAGTTAAATTGGATGGTTAATTCGGGTGTTATTTACCCTGTAATTCATTAGTTTCGCCCCGCCATTGGCAGCGGGCAGGCTGTAATTTCACGCTTCGCAATAAAAGATGTCTCATAATCTGCTTCATTTAGCAGCCAAAGAATTTAATGAAATTAACTGCGGCCCTAATTAAGACGGTGAATATTAAAGACCTGCTATCAAGGCTTTAACGAGGGTGACACGATCCGCCTTCCGCCGGATTGGAAAAATATCATTTCCCTGGGAAAGGTTGTCACCGCTCGGAGCCATTTTGGCCATGATGACATTTTTGTCATGCACACTAACCCCTGGAAATGAGATTTTTTGGGGGGTGGGAGGATGGAGGATGTGTTGGAGGGTTGTCTCTCCCTTTTTAGTTTGAGAAATAATTAAAACAAGGAACACAGGCGTCAATCAAAGAGCATTTTTAGATTGTGCTCATTACGCCTCGGCGCGGCGGTCTCCACGGAGCGCTCCACAGTTTTTGTTTGGCACGGGGGTGTTTTTCTGAGCGCGCTGGAAGTGTCCCTGTGGTCGCTTTGTTGTTTCATGCCACGAGTGTGTGAGCGTGTGTGTGTCGGTGTGTTGTGTACACTCGTCTGATGATAAGCCGGACAAAAGCGACCAGCGGTGACCTGAGGGTCTCTCACCGAGGAAGAGGAGTGTTGTTTTCTTCACATCCTGTCTCTCTCTGAGCGTCGGCGTCGAGCGAGGGGCGAGGTTTTTTATCCACTAATGAATTGAGACTGCTGAAGTAAGGTTTGGATAATTGAGTTTCTAATTAATTACCCAGAACTCTTATCAGATAAATCAGCTCCTCTTCAACCCCCCTCTTCTTCTGTGGTGTTTTATTTGATCTGGTCTGCGTCCTGCTCCCCTGGGCCTGCCCTTCGCTGTCCTTGCCTCATCAACGCCGACCTTGTCGTGGAGCCTGATGCCGCTGTGTGTCTGCTGGTGTGTGTGTTTTGATGTTCGTTGTGGGTTTTGTTCTCTGTTGCGGTGACGCTCTGGTTTGTGCCGTTTACCTCGAACCAGGCGACAGACGAGTTTTTCCCTCCGTCATCGGGTCAAGTACCACCTGGGAAGAGATGATCTTTAGCTAGAAACACTCGGGGAACACAGAGCGCCATCAAGGCTGTACACTCGCCTCTGCATTTGAACTGAGAAGTATTTTTAAAAAGTCAAACTCACCCAGAGCGACAGCCGTGGGATTCACGAGCCACGCTGCTTCTCTCATGTAAGAAAATATTCACAAAGACCAAAAACTTTCTCCCAGATTTCTCGATAAACTTCCAACAGGTTTTTAAGATGCACTGAGAATAAATAACAAACTTGTGTTATATTTATATGACCTGCTGTTTCCTCCATTCACTGTAAAAAAAGATGGCCGTCGCCTCTGTGACGCCACCCAGAGCTTTCTGAAGCTCAGAGTGAGCTGCTCCACCGTCACCATCTTGGCAGTGTCTGACTCCGCCCCCTAACTCTCAGCTAATCCAAAAATGGTCAAAGAGGAGGGGCATGTGTAGAGCTGAGACTTCGCTCATGCTCACCCACCTGTCACTCAAAGAGGCCACGCCCCTCAATCCTCCATAACTGTATAAAACATAAACAGGTGAGTTACTGTATATAAACAGGTGAGTTATATACACAGGTGAGTTATATAAACAGGTGTCATGAAGGAGGAAATCAGCTCTAGAGACCAAAACAGTTTTTGTACCAGGCTGTAAACATGTTGATTTCTGCTGTAAAGTTGGACATTTTAACATGGGAGTCTATGGGGACTGACTCACTGTTGGAGCCAGACTCTAGTGGTCGTTAGAGGAACTGCAGCTTCTGGTTCTTCACTGTTGGAGGTTGCTGCTTGTGTTTTAACCCCTCAACAAACATACGCTGTAAAACCAGCAGAACATCAAGATAAATATGAAGAAGTTCTCAGTGGGTCCAGACCTGAGTGTTGCTTTCATCTGCTTCCCTCAGGTGATATTTACCTGGAGCTTCAGTCTCTTCCCTCTCTGTCTTTTGTCGTCTTCTCTGATTGGAGGAGGAAACATTTCACCTGACTCAATACAAACCAGCTCAGTCTCCTGTGTCTGAGGGGATGATGGATGACCTGCGATCACTGCTCAGGCCAGATCAGATGGCCTCGCGATAGAGGAGCGAGCGTCCGGCCCCCCCCCAGCTGCTGTCACCCCCCCCACGCTCTGCTGTCTGCAGGGGGTGACACCTCTAATTTAGCCTCCTGCTCTCTGGGGACGTTGAAGAACAAAAGGGCCGCGGCCCCGTCGAGATCACCCTGTTCTCTGGAGGGTTTGTCCACATCTTTTCCACAGATATCGCCTCCCCCGTATCTCCTCCAAGATTCGCTGTCAGTCCCTTCAAGAGGCCTGGGGAGAGTCCATTGTCTGAGCAAAATAGGGGGGTGATTGAGTGATTAGAGAGTAGATTAGCCTGTATCAATAGACGTGCGGCTTCCAGGAGGAAACAAACCTCAGAAAGAAGAAAGTTCCTTTATCAGACGCTTTGTGTCTCGTGGAGTTTAGATTCTCACAGTGGAAGGTAAAATAATGATTTAATCTCGTTGTATGATCCACAAACTGGACGTGACGAGAGAAAAGAGGAAGGAGTATTGTTGTATCATTAATCATTTCTCTGCCTCTCGATAATGTCCGTGCTTCCGTCCACCGTCTTCCTCCTGTAACGTGTCCGGCCTGTGACTGCAGCGGTCTTTAATCAGACCCTCAGGTACGAGCCCCTGAACATTTTCAGATGCGTCGTCTTAACGAATGACTTCATCTCTTGGCTTCCCTCGAGCGAGCGACCTTTTCTTAAGCACTACACCACAATACTTCACCGGGGCGAAGAAAGTGTCTCGGGATGAAGGAGGAGAAACTGAGTCCGGGGGAGTTTTGTGTTCTCGGAGAGCTGATACTGCTGTTCATATCTGAAGGAAGACTCCTGCATCCTTCCTTCACTTGCTTCCTTTCCTACATCCCTGGTTGTGTCCACTTGAACTAAACGTGTGCTCCTCATGCTTTCTTATTTACTGTGAACAGAAGAAGCCTCAGTTGTGAACCTCACTAATGCCCTCGGACGTTTTCGGATGCCTAACAAATGACTTCATCTCCTCGCCCCCCCAAGCTAGCGACCTTTTCCTAAGCACTACCCCACAATACTTCACCGGGGCGGAGAAGTGCCCGGGCACCGCGAGCAGAGAGTATATCTGAGGATGTATTTATCTCCCCACATCTATTTTCCCATGTGGAGACCTTGTGAGCTGTCATGGCTGCCAGCCCCCCCCCCTCCCGAAGGTAAAATAAGAGGCGACGTGTGTGTGTCATGAAGCCCCGGGAGGTGAATAATGAAAGATATTACCCATCAGGAGGGCTTCGACGCGGCGTTCAATTAGCCTTTCCCTCGTGCAAACTGATCACTTGTCATCCTCAGGACGGATGGCCAAAATTAATTTGCTGACGTCTCCCTCCCCAAATACCAGGTTCGGTTGGAAAAGTGTAAGAAATATAGCCCCCCCCCCGGTTTAGTTCAGAGGAGGCCTCCAGTCCCGGAGAGCGACGTCCTCGCCACCATCCTTCACACGTCTCCGCCTTCTCTCCGCTGAAGTTTGACTTCCATCGACTCTCGTTTCCTTTTTATTCAAAACTATTTTCACACCTTTCTTTCTTATTTCTCTTTTTTCTCATTAAAACATTCATGCAACTGTTTTAATGAGGTTTTCATTTAGTGTTGAGTCTCATAAATGCTCCATTTTTCCCAATTCTCTTTTTTTTCCAGTCTTTATTTTGGTAAATAACAGAATCAAAATACAAAATAGTTTCTTTAAATACAAAGTGCTGCTTTCTCCTGATTAAGAATCAGGATAATATAATAAACAGGAGTCATGCTGGGCTGGTGATCGGATGGTTGTCCACAAACGGTGAAGAGATGAACTAACACACACTAAAGAAGTATTTAGAATTTCATATCTCAAAATGTTTGAACCAACTGCGTTCACAGTTTCCCAGCATCAGCCTCGTCTCTGTTGTTGTCACACATTCATCTGTAGAAACTGAAACGCTGCCGTGACGTTTCTTTAAAGTAACAAACATCAGCAGAATAAATCATTTCCCTCCTGAAATTTATAATAAAAAACAAGCGTCTGGGTTCATGTGGTTTTATTGATAGTTTTGTTTTATCAGTAAAAGTGGACTCAGTGTTTTTGTTGTGGAGTTTCTCGGTCGGACACAGAGACGATCTATAGAGGTCAGACATGTTAGTTAGTGTAGGAGTCATGTGACGCTTCACAGGCTCAGTTTCCATGACTGACTGTGTTTGACGATGTTTCCTTTATATTTAAGTGATGTCATTTATTTGAGTTAAAAGTCCACGTGACGTCTTGATCGATGAGATTTATCTGTGAATCTGCTTCTCCATTAAAACGGATAAAATCCCACGAGTGTGTGGTGACCTAAAAAGCTTAATTGATGACAGTCCTAATGTAAACACTCGTCCTCTCTGCCTGGAAACATGTTGCCGCTCTCTCTCTCTCTCTCGCTCGCTCGCTCGCTAACAGGCAGTAATGGATGATCAGCTGGCCTGACAGCTGCACGGCTGCCGGCAGCTTTCACTTCACAGCAGCAGGAAGCTCGTCAAGTCGCGTTTAGCGCACCGTGGGGAACCGTCCGTGTTGCGGCGGCTCACACACACGCTGCTCTGTTTTCACTTCCTCATGACATGAGCTGAAATGAAAGAAAACACTGCAGCAGTAAAACTCTCTGGCTGAAACTCAGAGATCACCTGTTCATCAGATCAGGTTCCTGAGCTCGGACTCTTGTATGATCAGTTATCAGGTTTCATCAGTGGCTCCTGTGACGAACCGTCTCCATTTCCTCTTTTCACTAAAGAGGAAAACCCCGGGACAAGATGTAGACGCTCTGATCCGTCTGTCTCTCCCCGCACTTCCTGTCTTTCCTTTAATACCAGGTGTCGTAGGATCATTAAATCAGTAGCATTCATCCTCTGGAGAACATGAACGTCTGAATTAAACATGTTTTTACCTCCTTTATTAAACTGAAATAATATTTCATGTGTCTGCTTCCTGAGCGTCTCTCGTCGGAGACAAAGATATTTCAGAGTTTTTGTCTCATTTGTTTCGTGGCTCACCATCTCGTCCTCTGCCTGCTCTCCCCGCCCTCCGTGTCACTCTGAAGCGCTCCTTCCTGGCGTTATGTCACCGCCAATTACGCCGAATGTGCCGTCACTGGCGGCGAGGGTCACCCCGGGCCCGCTGCTCTGTCCCACCACCACCGACCGCCTTAATGAAAGCTGAGCGGTCGGGGCGGCGGAGAGCAGGCTTCTGTCCATCAGCCGGCCTGTCCGTCTCCCCCCCCCCCCCTCCCCTTCCTGTGCTGTGCGCCTCTACCTCCCGCCCGCCCCCCCACATTCACGGCTGGACTCTATTAATATCCTCTGTCGGAGTGTTAATGTTGTAGAGGTCCAGTGAAGTGACACGCGTGGCAGCACGGCTGTAATTGCTAATCAGTGGACAGTTTTATCCCCCGCCGCCTCCTCCCACTCCCCCCCCACCTCTCTCTCTCTTTCTCTTCTCTTTTTGATCCTTCTTTCTCCCATTTCTCTCTCTCTCTCTCGCTTTCTCTTTGACCTTCTTGCTCTCTCTCCCGCTCACCTAATGAATCCGGCTCAAATGAAGTGTGGGCGGGCGAGCGGGCGGTCGCTCGGCCTAAACGGTCAGTCAGCCGCAGCTGATGTGCGTAGGAGAGAGAGAGTGTGAAGCAGGGACGTTAACAGGCCTGAAGAGAGTCAGACAATTAAATAACTGCTGATTTCCCTCCATCTTTTCTGCTCTCGCCGCTTTAGAGCGAGCTCCTTTCAGCTCGGCTGCAGATTTCTGCAGTGAAAATGTTGTTCTGGGCAGAAATGAGCTCTTATTTAATCGCTCTTCTGCCTTTAAGCTCGTTATCTCCGCTCCACAGACTCTCAATGTGATTGAGCTTCAACGTGCACAAAGAGCAGAATCAAAAAATCGAGATGTTGCAAAAAAGAAAAAACAAGCCTAAATAGACATAATGAGGTGAAACAGACTCAGTGATGTTCACTGTCTTCCCTGTGTGGACTCTCACATGTTTCTGTCCAGTGACGGAGACACACAATTACATTTTAAACCACAGTGTGTTTCCAGTCTTGTGTCAACAGCTCATGAGAAACCAATCACATGCACTTCAGTGACCAGATCATCCTGCGCCGTGTGCGGCGGCACCGCCATCTCTACAGGAGCTTAATGAAACCTGAGTTCTCCTGCAGGGAGCCGCTCTCGCACAGATCCAGGTTTCTAATTGGTTTATTTTAACATGTGAAGTGATGAAACCTCCAGACATGTAGAGACACGTCCTGCTCTTCAGAGTCATTAACTGTAACTGATCATCACTTACTATCCGTTTGGTAATCTGAATGACTGTTTGTGAATGAAAGGCTGCAGTAGTCCTGACCCCACCCCATCCAAAACCCCTGCGATGACCCAGACCCTCAGGTACCAGAGACACATGACACTGAAAAGTTTCCTAAACAAAGTTCCAAAGGCATTTAAAATAAATGTTGTCCAGCTGACTCCAACCAGAGGAGTGGAGGCTGTCACATGTTACACAGTCATATGGGTTTAATACTCAGGTGTCCACATACTTTTGGCCACGCTGTTGCAAGTTTTAATGAAGAAGAGGAAGTCTCAGCTTCATCATGAATAAAAGACGCTCAACAAATGAATTTAGTCACAGTTTTCATGAACAGAATTAACACCAGGTCGCACAGTCAACAAGGTGGAGGAGATGGAGATGAAGCGGATGAGGATGATGATGATGAAGAGGATGATGAAGATGAGGATGAGTTGTGTGGCTCAGTTTGTGTTGAACATGTGCTCGTTGTGTTTCCTGTGTGCAGGGCATGCTGCTGAAGAGGAGCGGCAAATCCCTCAACAAGGAGTGGAAGAAGAAGTACGTGACGCTGTGTGACAACGGGCTGCTCACCTACCACCCCAGCCTGCATGTAAGACACACACACACACACACACACACACACACTCATTACTAACCCTCTCTGATTGCTTATTAGACTCCAGTGCTCTGCCAGTCTGCACTGACCTCCATCGATCTGCAGCTCTTCATCTTCCTCCTGTGTGTCTGTCTGTCTGTGTGTGTGTGTGTGTGTGTGTGTGTGTGTGTGTGTGTGTGTGTGTGTGTGTGTGTGTGTGTGTGTGTGTGTGAAACTTGGCCAGAACACACACACACACAATGTTGATGGCTTGTGCATTAATTAGGACTCGTCATCTGTTTGCCCACGTCGGCGTTGATGATGTGAATATCAGCTGTAATGTCTCTGCTAATTGCCCCGGCTCTCTGCCCTGTTGGCACAATATCCTGCCCTGACGCTGCTTTATTATCTCACTCACACACACACACACACACTCTCTCTCTCTCCTGCCTCTGAGTCTCTGCCTGTGTCTTCATCAGATCGATGTGACACATATTCATTTTGTGCAGTGAACAACAGGTTAGAAATTTACTTCACGTTTTTACTGAGTGTGTGTCATGTTTCCATCGGGGTCGTGAAGCTGCTCTGACCTTGTTGTTCGTGTGTTTAAAGTCATAGAGAGTAAAAAGTGTTTCCTGTGGATTTTGAGCCTTAAAATAAATAAGAGAGAGAGAGAAACATTTTCATGAGGAGTTTAGTTACTAAAAACAAACATAATTTGACAGTTTGGTGCCTAAAGGAAGGAGACGGATTAGACTGAATTAATTTAAGATAGAAATTAAATGTTGTAAATAAAATGAATTAAAATGTTCAATGAACATGGAGGAAAGATGTGCACAGCTCAGGATTTTCACAATAAAAGTTGTGTTAAATACCGAAAGTATTTATAAACTTTGGATTTGAGTTGGTTTGTTTCAGTGAAGAAAGAAAAGACATGAAGAAATATTCAGTTGTCTTTTTTGATTCATCTCACGATTGTTTCCTCTGGTAAACTCGTTTGTTTCGTCTGTAAAAGTCAGAGAGAAGTGATATTTTTTAATTTAATTAAAGTAAAATTACTTGTTTTCAGCCACAAACAGTTGAAAAGATTCACGTCAAACAACTTAAAAGTTTTTATTTTTCAGCTTGAACAGTTTAAACCCAGAGCCTCAGTGGGCGGCACGTTAAAGTCCCAGTGTCCATGTGGTCAGTGGGTTTGAGCAAGGCACTCCTGCAGCCAGGGGTTGTAGGTTTGATTCCCTGCGGAGCCGCTCATGCCTGAGACGTTTCCACACTATGAGCCGAGAAAAACACTTCACCAAACTGCACACGTCCGTCACTGATGAGAGCAGCTGATGCAGTAAATTAGTGTTAAAACTCATCACTTAACACATCAACACACACTCGAGTATAAACACACACACACACACACACACACACACACACACACAAACCCCCTCCAGCACCAAAAAGCCAGGTTTTCCTGAGCGTGTTGCATCTGCAGCTCGGGCGTCAATTAGCGTGTTTGCGGAGGCTAATCGAATGAAACTCAATCAGCGCCGCTAATTGCCCGACTATGTGCAAAGAAATCACATTAATGCCGCTAATTAAGTGGATGGCAATAGATGCCACCTAATTGGCAAGAAAAGTCTCCTCTAAAGAGACGAAGATCAGGCCAAAAAAAGGAGAGACGGTAATTAATCGCCTCTCGTGTCGGAGAGACTCTGAGTTTTAGTCCTGCAGCTCCAGGCTGAAATCACAGAGCGGCGGCTTCTGTTCCGTCTGTGTCCAGATTTCACCTGCTGCTGTTTCCACGGTGACCTCTGCTGCCCCTCCCCCACAGGGGAAAGACACTGATGAGGAGGTTCTGTGATCAGCACATTTCTAATTGACTCATCAATTAATCACCTCCTCAGTATGAAATGAAAATGTTCGTGTGTCACGAGGGAATCTCAACTCAAAGTCCACTTACTCGCTCTCAGCCGTAGCTCATGGTCATCATCACAACTCAACTAAATAAATAAATACAAATAAAAATAATTTTTACATTAAAAGTAAAATTACATAACGATTTAAATTGTGTAAAATAATGACGACACTTTAATTTTATTTAGTAGCTGAGACACAGTTTTTTAACCTCAAACTAAATCAGATCGGAACAGAAATATTTAATGACAAATAAATTAAAATAAATCATATTCTTCTTAAACAGATATAAATCAGATATAAATAATCATTTCCACACAAACATAAACAGTCATTGTTAATAAGGATGTAAGATGAGTAAAATATGTCGTGATCAGGACAAACTCTGTAGCTGAGACACATTTCATTATTTATTATTGTAATTTCTTGTTAATTATTGACCTGTATTTATTCTCTAATGTTCGTTAGCTCCAGTCAGACTCGACTGTGGAGTCCAACTCGCTGTTTCTTCTGTCCACGTTTCACTCATCAGAAATGGGATTTTCAATCGAGTTTAAATGAAGAAAATTTCCTGATATTCACACATTCTGTCCATATTAGGTATTTATATATTATACAGTATTAATATCACAGTTTAGATATTAACAGCTGTGATTAGCACCACGACACAAACCACTGCACTCTGTCTTTTCTTTAGTTGGACTCGGTGTGACGACCGTTAGCTGCAACATTTAGTCTGAAGTGAAAACACCTCCTCTGTGTCTTTTATCCATTTTTCCACCACTTGTTTCTTGATGTTTCCTGTCTGAGCTTCTTCTTCTTCTTCTCCTCCTTTATCTGCCGTCGCCTCTTTAACCATCCATCGTGTGAGACGAGCTCGCTCTTTATGGATCCTGTTTCCCTCCGTGTCAGCAGTATTCAGATCTCTGTTCATGTTGCATTTTTCACACTGACGCCGCCGGGTGTGCATCCATTTAACACACACACACACACACACACACACACACACACACATTTACCTACATGTGTGTACACTCATCTTAAACACACACAAGCAGCTATAAACACACTTCATTTTTTTGACGCTCATAAATTGATAAATGCAGATACATTTTCTCTCTCGTGTTCACACACACACACACACACACACACACACACACCACCTGCTGTCGGTGTATTTGGTCGATACACACATCCGTCCTGGACGTCGCAGCGTGGTGTGGACGATCGGGCCGATGATGAAAGCTCTCCAATGCAAATGGAGGCTCAATTACTGTGGTCAATCTGTCGGAGGTGTGTGTGTGTGTGTGTGTGTGTGTGTGGAGGGTTTACCCAGCGGGCCCCTGGCTCGAGGGCTCTCCGGTGGCTTGTTAAGACGCCGTTGAGAGCACTTGGCTTTGAATTGGCCTTTTGTCAGCTGAGCTGCCAGAGGGAGGCGGGAAACACTGAGAGCGAGAGAGAGAGAGAGAGAGTGTGTGTGTGTGTGTGTGTGTGTGTGTGTGTGTGTGTGTGTGTGTAATAAGACTGTGTATGTGTGTGTGTGTGTGCTCTTGTGGTTCTATATTTGTGAGGACCAATTAGAGGTTTGGAGCTGGAGAGTGAGGACATGTCGTCCGGTCGTCGTCTCTTTAACGTGGGTCGGAGTTCATGTGTGTTGGTGAAGGTCCCGACAGGTGAACAGGTGTTTGTTTTATTACCTTTACACTCGTTTGTACTTGTGCACCTGTGAGGACCGTCACAGACTTCATGCAGACAACTGTTAAAGGACACGATGCCTCCACCTCTTAAGTCATGTGACTCTCCAGGTCTGCAGAGTGCTGGTCCTCACAGAGATAGAAGAACCAGAACACAGAGTCCTGCAGGCGTTTTAATCCGGCCCAGCGGGTAACGTGAGCTTTGTTTCTCCTCGCCTCCTTCATGTTGAAGAGGAGGCTGACCTCCCACAATGCCCTGCTCCTCTCAGGTCACCGCCGACACTCCACCCTCCTCCGAGGGGCGGGGGGACGGGGAGGGGGTGGATTTAACAAGCGCCTCTCGTTCGTCATTAACACTTATCGGAGCAGAGTTCATCATCGCAGGTCGGGCGTGTTTTCGGGCGTGTCGGCGAACGGGCGGAGCCAATCAGTGTCCGAGTGGTCGTCCACTTCAGCGCCGCTTTGAGGGATTAGTGTGTCTTTGTTTCCTTTGTACGATTTAGGGATTTAGGAACTTTATTATCCAGAATAATCCCGTCCCACCAAAGAACGACCCCCCAACACACTTCACTTCACTTTACTCCTTTATTTCCTGTTTAATATTTATTCCGTCTTTGTTCTGCCTCGAGTTTATTTACATAAAACACGATTCCTTTCACCGACTTTTGTTAAACAGTCAAACACATTCAATAATGTTCGCAACGGTTAATTCTCTGTCTTAAATTTAGTTTCTTCTGCTCGTGGAGAAATAAATCTGATTATCTATATATATATATATAATTCTTCTTTTTATCGACTCCATGTTCTCAGGTTTAATGGATCCGGATCTGTTGGATTAATCTGAGTTTGATAATCTGCAGCTTCAGTTTCAGATTTGTCTCTGATCATCAGACATCAGGAGCTGGAGTCGTTTTTAAAAGATTTTATTTTCTAACCTTTCTGAAAGATAATCAGCTGTTCTCAGGTCAGTGCTTTAATCTGACAGCTGACTCTGAAAAGTGCTGACTCAGTTTCCCGCCTCCTCTCTCAGGACTACATGCAGAACGTCCACGGGAAGGAGATCGACCTGCTGAGGACCACGGTGAAGGTGCCGGGGAAGAGGCCGCCTCGCGCCGTGTCCACCTGCGCCGCCGTGCCGAGTCCCAAAACCAACGGCCTGACGAAGGACATGAGCAGCCTGCAGCTGGGACAGACTCCAGGTGAGACCTCGGGGGGGGGGGGGGCAGTCTCACCTGAGATCCTTTGGTCTCTGTTGATTCTGAAAAGGTTCGGATATCAAGGTCAAAACGCGACGACTGGGTTCGAATTTGTTTAATATTGGTGCTGATATTTATTTAATGATCAGCGACATAACCCAGAAACAAAATCCAGATCAATATTAAAATTGTCATTTATGTCATGTCAGTGGAACCAAATCATCACCTGTGCATTTGTTGGTTAAAAGTAAAATCAGACCAATAATATAAGTTTTCAAAAAATAAAAAAAATACCAGGAAAATGATTCTTTTGTTTTCACACAAATATTTTTATTATAACAGATAAGATACGAACACTCAGACGTTTTTTATTTTTTAATTAAAGTGCAACAAAGAGAAAAGACCTAAATCAAATGAGCATTTACTGTGACCCCACTTTGCTTTTAAATCAGCAGAATTTACAATAAAAACTTTTACCTCCAAATATCGAGAATAAACAAGAGCTCGACCACTGGAAGTTTGTACCAAGACAAACAGATAAACAGAGTGACGCTGAACACAAATAATAATGGAGAAGAAGACGGCAGCAGTTAAAGACAAAAAGAAAAAGAAGAAGTTAAAGAAAGGAAAATGTATTTTATTTTGAAATGTGTGATGTAGCTTTGTGCTGCAGAAGAAGAAGACGACGTCAGCGTCACGTTTAGTGGTTGAAGTTGCTCTTTAAAATAATAATAATAATAATAATAATAATAATAATAATAATAATAATAATAATAACTTTTCTTAACAGACACATGAAATATATAAATAAATGAAATAATGTAAAGCAGATATAAAATGATTCTGAGGTCCAGTCCCTCCCTCATCAGCTGAGGCCGAGGAAGAACCGGCGATTAGATCGTCATGACGACAAATATTTTTTAATCGCGTCACCAATCGTTTCCTGCGTTTGTTTCCGACGTCGAGGAAACTGAGAGCAGGAATTTAAAAAGCAGGAGTTCAGCCTTGAAACACAAAACGCTTCTGATCACCTGGAGAAAGACGTCGTAAAACAAAAGGTGGAGAGAGACACACACACACACACACACACACACACACACACACACACACACACACACACACACACAGGGATCCAGGAGGCCCGAGCTAATAGCATGAATATTCAGTGAGCCGTACTCCATGTACTAATTATTGTCATGAATATTAATGCAATCAGAGTCCTGGCTCCACTCAGCCAGCACCAAGAAATGAGCTGTAATGAGAGAAGGAGGGAGGGAGGGGTGAGGCAGGGGGGAGGATGATTCACCCGGCTGTTGGACCATGCAGCCTCTTACTAACTCAAGGGTTTGATTTAAGCAGCCGGCTTGTGAGAGGAGGCCTTTTATGTGTTTCTGCGTGTGTGCTGCATGACTGACGCATGCGCTGTGAGAAGAAGGAGAAGAAGAAGAAACCGCCGGATTAACATCATCTCAGATTTAAAGAGATATGACTGTAGCTGTCGTGTTCTTACAGAAGAGAGGAAGACAGGAAGTGAGGGATCAATGACAGTTGATTCTTTAAATTAAATCTGCAGTCATCAGGACTTTTATGTGAACAGTGGATCAAATGATGTGATCAGCTCGAACAGAGCTGAGGTTCTTGTTCTTTAGTTTTTAATATTATGAAGAGAAAAGTTGACTGTTTTACTTCCTGTTTACTTTTCACATTAAGATTTTACACACAGAACGTACGAGGAGCTAAAATATGATGCAGAGCTTCACTGTTAAAATAATTAAACATAAAGAAACTAACAAGCTGTTTATAAAGTGTCTTAAATGGCTACACAAGTAATAATAATAATAATATCCAATAATATAATGTGTTATTGATAATATAACTTTTATTTTCTATAATTCATATAAATAATATTTTTACTGACAAACATTTTGATTGTTGTATTTCTACCGATCTGAAAACGTGAGAACCAGCATCAGGTTCATCAGGAGGTTTTCACACACGAGCAATTTGTGTTTGTGTTTTGGTTCATAATAATAAACTTTGTAAGAAGAACAAATACAAAGACAGATGAAGGAAAACAAGTTCTGCAGGTCAGATAGTTTAAATATAAACAAATATTTACAATAAATGTGTAAAAATATTACAATAAATAGCTGTAAGAAAACCGCAGACAGTAACCCTGACTTCCTCTCTCAGGTTCGGTGACCAGCAGCTCGTCGGTGTCTCAGATGGCGAGCGGCGTCAGCCTGGTGTCCTTCAACAGCCGCGGCATGGAGGGGATGCACCAGCGCTCGTACTCCGTCTCCAGCGCCGACCAGTGGACCGACGCCACCGTCATCGCCAACTCTGGAGTCAGCACCGGTGAGTGATGACGACGCGGGCCTGAGGGTTCTGACCGTAGGGTCGTAGGTCCTCCGCTGCAGCTCAGAGGGCCTCACTGCGGAGCTGCGCATGGGAGCCTATCGTTTGTCTCCCACCTGCCAGAGCTCTAATGCTGCTGTAACTGTTAGTGAAGTGTGTGTGTGTGTGTGTGTGTGTGTGTGTGTGTGTGTAAACTTGTAAAGTGGCAGTGTTACTGAATTCAAGACTGACAGCTGTCATGGTGTGTGTGTGTGTGTGTGTGTGTGTGTGTTGCCGTGACGATAAGCTTGACTGACAGCTCTGTCGTCAGTGTTGTGCCCTCCAGCCCTCCTCAAATAACGTTTAAAGCTGTGAAATGCTTTCAGTGGACTCCCAGGGGCCACACACACACACACACACATGTTGGTCCTTCTGTAGTTGTGAGGACGTTCATGCCTGTTAACCTGAACCTGATTCTAACCTGATCCCTAAAACCATGTTTACAGTTCTTTGTGAGGACGGGTCAGAATGTCCTCACAAACACAGACAGACATGTACACACACACACACACACACACACACAGCAGCATTGTGGGGGTCCTCAGCTCCAAATAAGATCTGAACCTGAACACTGCACATCCCCTGTGCCGTCTCCACATGACATGAAGTCGTCCACAGTGAAAAATATTCTTATTTCAAACTGACATGAAAACACAACAGAATCAACAAAAGGAGCCTTAGTTTCTTACTTTGTTTTATTCTGGTCGTGTTAAACTCAGCAAACATTTCAACGACATGAATCTTTCTTCGTAAAGCTTCAAACACAGACTTCAGATCAGACCACGGTCTCCATCGTTAGGACACAGCTTCAGACATGGCCGACAGTTTTTCTCCTGTGAGGAACACAGTGTGTGGTCTTTCAGGTTTTCAAAATAAAATAAAATAAATTCCTCTGACTAAAAGCTCTGCTTCAAAGTAAGAGTCAAAAGTATAATATTTGTCTTTAAGTGTAGAAGAGTAAAAGTCTGAAGTTTCCCCTGAAAGAAAAGACAAGTTGCATTAAACCAGGATTGATCATGTATTGATTAGAGCAGGTGAAGCCGTGTGTCCTGTGCTCAGTTCAGTGCTTCAGCTGCTGGCGTCCAAACTGTTGATGAGTTCAAGAGTCGAGGGAAAACCCAGAAGAAAACAATCAGAGGGAGAGTGAAGCGGGAGGAGGTGGAGGTGGGGAGGAGGGGGGGGGGGTTGACGTGGATGGAGCGCGGCTTGCAGATGGGATGGCCGTTAATCCACGGCGGTTAATTGCGCGCTCGGGGATGGCATCTTGTCAGCAGAGATAAGTTGTCACATTTTCCACTTGAGCTGAGACTAAACGATTGTAAAATAAGTTATGGCCGTCCTTGGGGCTGTCTGCCGTTTGGGACGCGGCCGCCAACGAGCGCTTGTATATGTGTGTGTGTGTGTGTGTGTGTTTTGTGCACATGTGTTTCCATCTCCACACACACCGTGCCCATGTCAGTGTCGCCGCCGCGCTCTGATATTGATGGAAGCTGAATGTTATTTTATTCTGCCGCTAGTCACAGCTGTCAGCGGCCGCCGTGAAGAGTGGAGGGCAGAGAGAGAGAGACTCCACTCCCTCTCCTGATAGCCTCGCTCGCCCCCCCCCCCCAGACCTTGATGTAGACCAGAACAGGGCTCAGTCTCATTTAGGTTCATCAGTCCTGATCCTGAGTCTGTTAACGAAGCGACTGTTAGAGCAGAAATCACTCAGTACATGTTACATATCAAGAGGTTTCTGTCACTGATCGACCTGATTTTTGAATCAATGCATTGATTGATTATTGGATCAAAGTGACGGGACACTTGAGCAGAGCCGTGTCCGGTTGTTGAACTGTTGTATTTATTGTTTGACTTCTCAGACACGGGCCTGGGAGACTCGGTCTGCTCCAGTCCCAGTATCTCCAGCACCACCAGTCCCAAGATGGAGCCGCCGCCGTCGCCGCACGCCAACCGCAAGAAGCACCGGCGGAAGAAGAGCACCAGCAACTTCAAGGCCGACGGCCTCTCTGGTACTGCAGAAGGTAACGCCATCTCCCCTCCCCTCGCCTCACACTTTCCCCGCCCAGGTCCGACCAGTAACTCCACCCCCCCGAAACAAGTCTGACGATGCTGGAGGTGTCACAGAGGACGCCACAGTTCACCTGGAGGAACTCCTCCTGGAGGAACTCCTCCAGGTGAACAGTGCGTTGTGTAAAAATCCCAGAAGAAGAAACACGGTGCTGATGTTGTGGGACCAGGGTTGGGAAACGCAGTCATGTGATCGTCTGAGACTCCTGACCTCCGCTGAGAGGGAGGGATCTCTCCATCTTCTCATTCTGTCAGCCCCTCATCTCTTCATCGTGTTGGACTCTCTTCTTCTTCTTCTTCTCCTCCTCCTCCTCGTTCCTCTTCTTCTTCTCTGTCTCAGTGTGTTTGGGTTCGTCTGTGACGTGACTGTGTGTCTGTGGATCAGTTTGTAACATAACCTGCCATTTGGTCGACGCTTTGATCCGAGTGTTTTCCTCTGGTGCAGTTCTATAAACAGAAACCTGTGACCTGACACACAGGAAGCCTGGACTTCATCTTCATGACTGTACACACACACACACACACACACACACACACACACACACACCAGGTCCAGGTCACAGTCAGACTCTATAAACTTCTCTTCCATTGACTCGTTTAAAAACAGATTTCTTCTTCATTTCATTAGATGTCGAACTCGAGCTCTGACAAACCCTCACACACACACACACACACACACACACACACACACTGGTTCACACACACTCTCACACACACTCTCTCACACTCTGTTGATGGTTGAACAGATGTGGCAGCAGCAGCAGATGTGTAATGTTCGTCTCTCCATCACGGAGGCATCAAGCAGCTGACAAGGCAAGTGGCTGTCTGAGTGACGGATGGACGCCGCGACCGCTCTCATCTCTCCTCCTCCACTCTCGTTTTCATCTCCTCTCCTCGTCTTTTCTTTCCTTTGTTTTCTTTTTTCTATCTCTCCTCACATCTCTTTCAGCCCTTTTCTGTCTTTTCCCTCCTCTCTTCTTTGTTTTTCCTGTCCTCCATTTTCTTTCCTCTTCTTTGCATCCCTTTGTTTTTTCTCCTCCTATCACCTCCTTTCTTTTCCTTTCTCATTTTCTCCTCTTCTGTCCTCTTGGCATTTCTTTACCTTTTCCTCCTCTTTCCTTCCTCCTTTCCCTCCACTCCTCTTCTAATTCATCTTTCTCTTTTATTCTTCTAATCTCTCTTCTTTCTTTCTCCATCTTTCTGCCCTCCTCTCTTCCCTCCTTCATTCTGTTCATTTTCATTTTCTCTCCATCCTCCCAGATATTCTTTAACCCTGTCGTTGCTCCTCTTCGTCCTCTGACCGTTTTATTATCAAACACTCTGAGCGCCTCTGGTTGTCGACGCTCCGACTCCTGCGACTCGCCCTCCTATTACTCAGCCAGAGAGGCTTAAGTGAAATATTATAAATAATCCACCGTATTGAAATCTTTTATCAGCTGTGTCACTTTCATTATTCAATAAGCGATTAGTAACAGTCTTCCCAATTTAGCCATTAAGCACTGAGCGCGCTCCGCCGGCCGCCGGCTCGCCGCCTGTCACGCCGGGCGGGCGGGTGAAGTATCTTCATGTCAGAGCGAGGCCTGGCGTAATTCATGAGGGGGAACCGCCCTCTGTGGCCGAGCTCCCCCAGGTAGGACCACACACACACACACACACACACACACAGTATCAGCTGCACTGACTTCAGTCTGCCTTTTTAACCACCACACACGGTGATGTCGGCGTTTCCATCCGGATCATCAGCTGATCTTTTTACACTTTATTTAATGAGGAAGTCACATTAACATCAACATCTCATTTACAAGTGAGACCTGATCAGAAAAGTAGAATAAATTAAAATGTATATTTATAGCAAAAATACAAGTTTTCACCTTTTAAATCTACGTGTGTCCAAACAAACAAGTGAACATGTTTATATAATCAGTGCTTTATAAACCAGTCTGTGGTCCTGTTGGGATCCTCATGGTCCCAGGAAGAGTTGATGGTTTTGGGGACGTGTTTTTCATTCTGCTTGTAGATTTCAGATCAGCTGTGATTTAATACGATCTGGTCTTTACATGAGCTGTGCTGCATGCGTCACGGAGAAACGTACGTCCCGACGCCCTGACGCTCTGACGGGGAGCAAACTCAGAAAGAAGCAGCTAGAGTCACCACATTTTTCTTTTTTCGTCATCTGTCACCGCTGGAAACATTTCATAAACAAAACTAATCTCAAAGTTCATCTGAACAATAATCAGCAGATTCATCCAGCTAAAACTAATGTAGCAGCCCCTTCATGATGCTTATTATATGTCCCACTGCTTTAGACACACACACACACACACTCACACACTCACACACACACACACACACACACACACTCACACACTCACACACACACACACACACACACACACACACACACTCACACACTCACACACTCACACACACACACACACACACACACACACACACTCACACACACACACACACTCACACACTCACACACACACACAGCTTCAGATATGTGAAGTGGCCCCACACAGGTAACAGCAGGTTCACTGGTCACATTCCTGGATTTCTTTGATTCTTCGACCAGTAAACAAGGTGTGTGTGTGTGTGTGTGTGTGTGTGTGTGTGTGTGTGTGTCCTCTCAGGTTACACACAGGGTGTCTCTTCCTAACTGAGTCAGTGTGTCGATCAGCTGGATGATGCACCTGCAGCTCGGCGTCTCTGACTGGATCTTTGTGAACGTGAATTCCTTTAAAGTCGAGGTTAATCAGGACGAAGGCTGCGCTCGTCATCACAGGTCAATTTGGGTCAGCGGGGGTCAGACAGGCGGGAAACAAAGAGATCCGCTGTGCTGGAGAGTCCAGGTGGTCCAGCAGAGAGCTGACAGTCGGGACGTGTTGTGGCCTGTTTTTGGTTTTAAATTTATCATTTCAAGATGTAATTTATTCGTAGTTTGAGTTTATTGTTCTGTGTTAGTCGACGCTCCGCTGTCTGTGAGTCTTTCCTTCAGGGGTCCAACCTGTGACCTTTTGAAAGCAGCTCTGATTCATTTGTAGCTTGATAATGTTCCTGAGATCAGCTCAGACCTTCGCTCATCGCTCGCTTCGCCCTCTGTGGACGAACGAGAGCGACAAGCTGAGTAACATTTAAAGCGCCGGCCTTTCGTCTCACGCAGCCGCGACTGTGTTTCATCCTCTGTAAATGTTGCTTTGGTGGCAAATGCTCACAGTAGCCCCCGGGGGAGTAAATATCACAGAGGGTTTGCAGCAGTGTTAAGAGCATGAAAAGGACCAGAGGTCAGAGGTCACGCAGCTTGGAGCTCGACCGCTGGAGAAGGAATCGAAACTGCAAGAAATCATTGTTTTCAGTTTCCTCGTTTTTGTCTTAACGTGTAACCGTACATTCATCTGTATCAATAATCAATAATCAGGTTTGTTGTGTGATTGGATTTTTCATGCTTGAACAGATTTACAGGCTTCAACAGTTCGTTAAATCAAACTTCAGATTAATTAGCACTGGTATTTTTATTTACTAAATATTTCCAGTTGCTTCTTCTTGGCAGTTTTCTTGATCAGCGTCACTGTCGACACTTCCTGCACTGATGTTTCAGATTAAAAGCTCTCCAAATTTTAATGTGAAAATCATCCAGGAAGTGTTGAGTTTCCTCGACAGTAGCCGGGGGGTGTCCCTTCTTTCAGAGTGCAGGGTGTCGTTTGTTTTAACCACCTTGTGCCAGGTGGGACCAGAGAGTTAATGGTTTGATTGTGAATCTCAGGTTTGAACTGGTTTTTGTTTTTGGTTTCGTTCGTTATGTTGCAAACTTTCATCCCTTCATTGTGCTCATTGGCTCCTCCCACTCCCACACAAGGCCACGCCCCCTTCGAATCAGTTTTTTGACACCTTTCTCTTTGCTTTTCTGTTTTTCTCTTGTTCATGTCGTCTCATTCCTCCGCTCTATCCTTCCCTCTCCCTCTCTTCTCTCTTCCTGCCGTCGGGGGACGCAGCCAAACGTAAAGCGTGGAAACTAAATCGTGTCGGTAGTCTGCGCAGCATTTACACCAACAGTCTGCACAACTCCGAAGGTAAAACAACCTGCAGCGGCGGGGCCTGTGGCGGACAGGTGGACCACCCGCCGACCCCACCCCGGCCCCGCCCACTGCTGCAGGGATGGAGCACCCTGCTCCTGGAAATCAGTGACGTGGTGATCTGCGGGGTCTGAGGATGTCTGGGTTTAAACTGGGCTACGAGTTTTAATGGGTCGTGATATGATTAAAAAGATAATCAAGAAGAAAAGAGATAAATATGAATTTAAATATATTTTTATTTTTCCAGACTTGCCCCTAAAGTTCACCTGTTAAAGCCTTTAAAGTGTTTCAGTTAGAGCAGGTGGTGAAGGAACAACAGACCTGTAGCTTTACGTCTGTCATATTTAGTGGACGGCTCTAAATACTACATTACCCATAAGCCTCGGCTGCTGATGAAACAGACAGAGCTGCAGCAAAAGCAAAATAATTAGTTGTTTTGTTGTAAACAGGATGTGGTTTTATAGTTGCTGCATTCATCCATGTGACAGAAGTTTAAACTTGATTGGATGTTTGTTGCTGAAATGCACCTTGGGAATTGTAGTTAAGTTTTTACGTCCACCAGCTTTTGACTTTTTATCAAAGAACCAGATGTTTTCTAACTCACTCAGATGAGTCAACGAGGAGAGTTTTACGCAGATCGAAGCCAATCAGAGCTTTAATTTTCAGAACCAGGTGCGTCCGAGTAACTCCTCCCACATTTAGTCACGACCTGCTTCACTCTTGTTTAACCTGGACGTCTTTTGACCTGCGGCTCACCACATCGGTGTTTCCTGGTGCTGTCAGTGTGTGTTTGATTCACCACCTCGATGAAGAAAATGTTCATTTTCATGATGAACTGTCTCCTCCCTGCCTGAGTCACCTGACTTGTCCATCATGGTGTCTTTCCCTCCTTGCATCCTTGTGCCCCGCCCTCCTCACCTGTGAGGATACAAACAAACAAACGCACCCAGAAGCATGCGCTGTACAGGCGGTGATGTGATCGACGCATCTCTGATGTGTCTTTACTTTGATTTAACCCCATCCTTCCTGACGTGACCAGTGATGATGGAAACTACCTCAGGTGTGTCTGCATGATTGGAAACAGGTTAAATCATCTCCAGTTACTCTGCCTCTCCTCCACGCCCCTCCCTCTGCGTCTACACGCTGCACTTACATATTTCTTTTTCAGGGAGACTTCAGAACAATCGGCTGTAATATTTTCCAGGTTATTAATGTTGTAAAAGGCTGCGAATAATATGGGGAGTAATGACCTGTGTCACAAAGCAATACTGTGTGCGGTGACATTTAAGGCTTTTAATTTGTGTTTCCCGAGGCCCCCTTTTGTCTCCCTCACGCCTCCCCTCTCATTGCACCTACCGTCCTGCCTGTCACACCCACCCCCACCCCCCACCCCCACCGCTGGGGCGGTCTCGACACCTCACACCCTGGGATGATAGGCTTGTATGCATGTCCTGCCCCCCCTCCCCCCCCGCGTCTTGTAAATGCTGTATATTCGGTTTGTTCTGTTTCTGCTGTTAAAGGTTGCTGGTGTCAGAGTTCACAAATTGCCTCGGCGCCACCTCTCTCCGTGTGAATGTCGCCCACAGTTGCCGAGAGCGGTGGCAGTAATTACCAATACGGCAGGAGTGACTCGCCGTCTGTGTGTTTGTGTGTGTTTGTACTCTCATGCATACGTTTAGGAGGAGAAGGCCCGGCAGGTTCAGGTGGCTGCAAGTGTGCAGGAAATCTGAGAATCCCAGACAGAATTCATCCAAATGATCTACGATCCAGAATCTAAAAGGAAAAATCTCGTCTTTAGAAACTCTTTTTATTCTCTAATTAATCCCATAAAGTTTTATTTTCTTAAAAAATCTCAAATCAGCTTCATGAAATCCTTCGTCTTGATTCTAATGCACCAACCTGATTTTGATGATGATGCGTCGCTACTTTGTCGAGTTTTGTCGTTGCCATGGAAATATAAAAGTTAATTTTAAAATTCCCACCAAAGCTGAAAATGTTTAAGTTGCCAGTGTAAGATGCAAAAAGTGGCACAATTAAAACCAGAACAAAAAAGTCCATTTACTAGTTTGTTCTGGTGCTTTCAATTGATCACATGGTCTTCATTAATTTACTGTAACATTTATTTATTTATTTATTTATTCTACTTCCTGTCTTTGTTGGCTTTTATTGAGCTGCTGTTTCCAAGTTTAAGAATTAATAAAATATTTTTTGGCGGCAGAAAAAACAGGAAACACAACATCTGATACACCTTATAAACCTGATGTGGTGTTTGATTTATTCACCTGATCAATCAAAGTCCAATAGTTGATCTCTTTTATCTCTGTGTTTGATCTCCACCAAATATCCGTCTCTTTATCTGCTAAATGTTCAACTTTCCTCACCTGCATCTCTAACAGCAGGAGTGTTTCTCAGATCTTGTCTAACTGTTGTTTTTTAAGACATGAAATGAGCTGAACGAGGCCGAGCAGCTGCAGAGGTTTTGATATAGCATTTTTAAATAAGAAGCAGCTTCACCTGTCCTGTGCAGACAGGAGCTGAGGAGTGTAGCACAGGCTCAGGTGGGGGTTTCAGAGAAAGGCTGGGTGGTGGGAGGGGTTCTTCAGTTGCACAGCCTAATGCCCCCCTCATTTTATTCATTACCCGCCGCGGTGCGCTGGGTCAGCGTGCAGCATTTAAATCCAGAAACAGCATTTGATTTTCGCCGCGGAGAGGCAGGCCCTTTCTGGATTGTTGGTTTCCGTAATTGTCAAGCAGCCAAACACCCCTCCCCCTGAAAACAGAGAATCATGGGAATTTAATTATGATGGGATTCTTGCTCTTGACCCTGCGGGCTCAACCGGAGCTTGATGGGTGGGCCGTCGTTTAGAACGGAGATACACCCGGTGCAGACCCAGGAGCCTCCGAATACACTCTGGGAAGTGATCATTCACTCTCTGCATTATGGCGAGTTCACCCTTCATTACACACGGTTTAATACACACTTTTAATTTCTACCCTTCCCTGTGGAAGAAGGAAGACGAGATGGACGAGGTAACCCTTGAAAAACCGGCACCCAGCAGGTGCTTTGATTTGGAGACGGGTCACCTGAGGTCACCAGAGGTCACCAGTATCTTGGTTTGACGCATTACTGGCTTTTAACAGTGTCAGGAGAGAAGAGTCCAGTGACAGAGAAAGCTGAAGGTGTAGGAGTTGCTGAAGGATTGTCAGGTTTTCATATGGTCTGTTGTTTGGTCTTGAGGACAGATGTGGTCTAGACCTGATCCAGAAACATAAGTTGGACCGTAACGTTCGACCCTGATCAGATGGAAAGTTCACTGAAGTTTATTTGGAGACCAGAATCTAAAATGTCAGATAACATCAATGTAATGATGTAAACACAGAGTTTGACAGTAATCCTGCACTTAGACCCAACGACAGACAAGCTCATGTTTCTGCTGCAACAGGTCCGGCAGCTAAATCAACCTTTATTGATAATCAAACCTGATTATCAATAAAGAGCTACTGTAGAATGTATGAGTCCACAGATGCATGTTTTAATTAGTCATCAGTCTTTAACGTTATTATTCAGTGTTTATTCATGAACAAATATTGTCATTGTCTTTCATGTGACTTTAATCAGAGTGAATAAGTTTAAATGGATGTATTTGGTCATGGTGTTGATACTTGTGTTTATCTTTTATCAAGTTTTCATTGTGGGAAACAGTTTCATGTCATATCAAAACATTATTTTAGTGGATAAAAAGGATGTGAATGAATATTTCTGTCACTGTATCAGCTGCCAATTTAAAAGTCTGCTTTAACCTTGAGCCATTAACCAGCCCTTGTAAACAGTAGTTTTAATTAACATCAACTAATCAGACTCAGCCCATCAGCAGCCTGAAGCACCAGAGAGATGAAAACGATCCACCGTCATCTTCGGCAAAGGAAACTTTGGTCAGCAAAGGTGTTTTCAATCTCTTTATCCTGGAAGTGGAAGGGTTTCTCAGCCAGTCGTTTGGCCTCGGGGCTCTTCCTTCCATCCTTACCTTCCGTCCTTCCTCTCCTCGGACAAGGCCATTGATTATCCAGAGCCAAGCCAGAGGGGAACTTCAGCTCCGGTGCTCTGAGACGCTCCCAATTAGCCAAATGACTGGAGCTGAGGAAGAGCAAATGGTCGTTCCCTCGCGGGCCGGCCGTGACCGCTCTCCGACTGATTAAACCTCTCATCTTTTCACTGCTTCACTCCCGGCACACGTCATGAAACTGCTGCTTCCAGAAACGCTGGCCCAAAGTGTCATGAATGATTACCGAGCTCAGCGCTGAGAGATTCTCTTCACATGCACTTTTATACGAGTGTACACGTCGCTGATAAAGGAAACATGGTGCTTTCTTTCCTTTTTCTTAGAGACACAACCTTTCTTTGACACGTAACCTCTTCAGGTGCCTTTGTTGAGGGTCGTACCAACAGAAACTGAGGCATGCTGGGACGCGCTGGAGGCTGTGCTTTGATTAAGTGATTACCCCTGCGTCCCTCCTGCTCTCCCCCACATCTCTTACCTCCTCTCTGAGGCTAATTGTAAACAGAAGCCGCCTGTTGTCTGATCTGCGGCGGTGATGATACCGGCTCGCAGCCATGCCCCCACTTCACCTCTCCTCCCCACCCTCCCTGTGAAAGGAAACGGTTTCCAAATGTTCCTGAGTCACGCTCGAACACATCTGAACAACGTCCTGAAGAGTTTCTACATTCACATGAACAGTTAGAAAACTTCAGAGCTACGAGTTTAAAATCAGAGTTAACCCTGAAAACACAGTAAAGACTGAGCTTGTTAGTTAAAGTTAAACTAAAGTTGAACTTTTCACACTGAAAAATACATTTGTTGAGAGGTGGGTGAAAACAAAGTCAATCATTTGTCAATATCACAGTGAACTGGATGTTTGGGTTTTAGACTGAAGCTCCGAGAAAACGACCGAACAACTGATTATTGGACAGATTGATCAGTGATCATTAGTGATCATTAGCTGTGGCTCTTGTTTTAGAGACTGAACAAATGTTTGACTTCTTCACTTGATAAACAACTGAAACAGAAACTCCGTCACCAGTGGATTTATGGAGTTATTTTAGCTGCTGTTGTTTCTGTTACATCAGAATGTGAAGACTGTTCTCGTCCAATCAGAGAGAACTGGGTTTACAGGTTTAAAAATCGAAAGATTTAAGATTCTGTTTCATGTGGATGACCAAGAATCTGCACTGACGCAGGATTGTTCTGTTGTTAATGAAACATAAATATATTTAAAGGTGGTTTTTGAGTGAACTGTCCCTTTGAATGTGACACAGACTCTCAGACCTGGAGTCTCTTCTAAAGTCGTATACAAACACACACATGCTCACACACACTCGCTCTAATTGACTCCTGATTGTCCCATTAACCTCTGGGGGGGGTTCTGGGTAATAGATCCATATGTCCCCCCTCCAGCAGGCCCTGATTGTAATGACTGACCTCTCCCACTGACATGTCAGCAGAGGAGAGGGCAGGACGCTTCGCTGCTGGTGGTGGGGGGGGGGGTTAATTTGGGTGACATCCTGGCTTCAGGGGGCGGGGTCAAAGAGGTCAGCAGTGGTTGGTTCAGGAGAACAGGTGTCCCTCAGTCAGAGCGCAGACCTGGTCCAGGACTGAGAGGTCTGCAGCAGATCAGAGACTCGGCCCTTTATAAACCAACAGCAGCATCTTTAAATTAACCTGAGTAACGACCTTTCAGGTGATATGAGTCTGATTTTCTAATCGTCTTAATGTGACTGTTGGGGAAGGTGAACTCTGACCTCCAGTCGCTCTTCTCCTCCACCAAGAAGAAGGTTTTCACTCTGAGAGCAGAAGAACAGGACACAGCCACGAGCACTGAGTTTCCATATCAGCTGCTTTCTGCTTCCATTGTTACTGCAGCTGTGAAACGTACTTTGTTTTACCTCAGTCTGTTAATTATTGATGATTATTGTCATTAACAACACAGGGCAACAAATCAAATTAAAACCTGAAGCTTATAGAATGAGCCTAAACATGTTATAAATATATATAATATACTACTTCCATCAGACTCTAATGTCACTTTATATTTTCTTTGATCAGTGATTTCCACATGAAATAAAGACGAAGGTTTTTGGTTCTAGGTTCATTTGAATGTTGTTCAGACTGATGTTCTGACCGTGTCGTCACTCTGGATCAGAGCGTGAACCAAATGGCTGTCAGTGTGTGTGTGTGTGTGTGTGTGTGTGTGTGTGTGTGTGTGTGTGTGTGTGTGTGTGTTGTGACTGATGTCTTTGCGTCGATGAGTGCTCCTCCTCTAAATCTCTGTTTCCTGTCCGACAGAACAAGAGGAGAACTTTGAGTTCACCATCGTGTCGCTGACGGGGCAGACGTGGCATTTCGAGGCCACGTCATACGAGGAGCGAGACGCCTGGGTCCAGGTCATCGAGAGCCAGATCCTGGCCAGTCTGCAGTCCTGCGAGAGCAGCAAGAACAAGGTGAGCTCCTCAAACCCAACCTGAGGTTTCCTGGAGCAGCTCCAGCTTTAGAGGGAGAGTTTGAGTCAGGAGCCGTCGGCTCGTTTGAATGAGGAAATGTATGAACTGCATCACACTGGAAGTAGATATGATGATCAAACAATGACTTTACACACACACACACACACACACACACACTCACATAATTACAAAATACCAATCACTGTTCCTCACTTTCAGCCTCAGCGTTGCCATTTTCCACCTGCACATGCAGCAGGCGGCTCCGCTCTCGGTCCAGGCCCGCTGTGTTTACGCCTCAGGCTCTCAGCCTTTTACTGCCCCCCCACCCCCCCACCCCTCCTCATTCCCACCCAAAACACCAGCCCCCCCTCCCTCCCCCATTCCATTTGTTTGCTGTATTATTCCTTCATTCAGGGTTCAGCCTGAAACGGCAGCGACGTCGGTCGGACTCACGTCTGTTCACCTGCGGCAGAGAGAGTGAAGTGTGTGTT
>NW_019174768.1:31963-59463 GCF_002260705.1 Seriola dumerili | reverse complement strand
CAGGTCTCATTAACATCAGCAAGTCTCGGAGAGGAGAAGGAGGGGGACTGTCGCTGCTAATCGTTTTAGGGCTGGAGCTCAGCGCCGCAAATACAATGTCTTGCCACGCCTGCTCAGCGCCACAATGCTTCATGATGAGGAGAGATACTTGTTGACATGCCTCCCTCGCAGTGGTGAGGACGGGGGACAGCGTAGCGGGGACTAAGCTGTGAAGCTCGCAGGCTGGTTGCAGTGTGGATGAACACCAACCGTGCCAGCTCTGCGGCGCCGGAGGGATCCTGTTAGAAGTCTTTCCTCCCGCCACAAACCACAAAAAGACTCAGCCGTCCTCTAAACGTTCCCATTAACCTCTGGCTGCCCGCGGTCAGCCGTCATCACCTCAGCTGGCATGGTCGCCCGGTGCCGCGCCCCAGCTGATGCCACTGCTGAAAGGGCTGCTAAGTTTGGGCACGCTGCCCGTCGCGGAGCCCCCACGGGGGCTCAGCGGCTCGGCCGGCGCTGCTGCAGCACCCTCGGTCCTCCGTTGTTGGCGCCGCAGCTCATTGTTTTAATTATCTGTCGAGTGGCACATCAACACCAGCACCCAAGGCCTGCTCAGGCTGTGTTTGACGCAGCGTGTTAGCAGGCCTGAGTGGACAGCAAGTGACAGTGCTGCTAATCCGGCCTCCTGGCCACCGGACTGAGGAGGTGGTTGGCGGACATGTGCCTCCGTCCCCTGGGCGTCCTGTGTCCTCGAACTCCCGCCCAGCCCTCGTGCCAACTCCCGACCTTTGGCAGTCTGTCGTAGAGGGTCAGCATCTTGGCCTGTTTGTGCGTTACTCTCTCCTGTGTGTGTTCAGTCTTTGTTCATGGTTCTGCTGATGGTTTCTGCTGGGATGAAGATTCCAGACCAAAACGATCCAGTCCAAACTTCAGGCACAAACATCAGATGATTATCATCGACTAATCAGAAGTAACAACCACGTAGAAAGAAAGTTTCCCTGAGTAAATCACTGTCTGTCTAAAGGAACTGTTGTCAGGAGCCAAACTAATATTTAAACTAGACAAAATACATCTTTCAGCCTCAGTACAGATCAATAAATCAGTATTAGTTCTCATCTCAGGAGAATCTCTTTGTGTCTGCTGTGGAGATCATTGACGGCTGTTTCCTCAGGAGTTTTGAAGGACAGATTAAGAATGAGGAAAACGTTTCTGTGAGTTGACCAACAACTCGTAAATTGACATTTGTTCAATCAACTTGGCAAAAATTAATTTAACTTCTCTGGTAACAACAGCTACTGCAGCTTCTGTGTCAGAGGAAGATGGTGTGAACTGAGACTGATTATTGATCAGGTTGATTATCAGGCCACATTTTCTCTTGTATCCGACATTGGAAACGTCAGATCAGCAGAAACAGTCGGCGGAGGACAGAGTCTGTGTCCTCAGCAGGAACCATGTTGGTCAGTGAGCAGCGTGAACAATAGGAGGAGGCAGAGACGTGTAGGTACTGGGGCGCCACACCTTAATTAGACAGCAGAGAAATGAGCGGGAATGAGGGCGGCTAAAGGATGAGCGCGCAGGGCTACGTATCGCCTCCGCCGCCGCCTCGCCACCACACACTTAACAGCGGGCCCCACATGACGAATGCCTGGCCAGTAATAATTCAGCAGCAGGTCTGTCGGCGCTGGGAGCCAGGAGAGGGGAAGAAGAAGGGCCCTTTATGGGAACAGATTAGTCTTGCCCCCCCCCCCCAGAAAAGGCCAGCGCTAACAGATTTAAAATTAGACCAGGGGCTTTTAATCTGGGCCGGGGTGCAGGTGCGGCGAGCGCCCCGACACGGCAGCAGGATTGGGCTCAGGGGACCAGATGGGGTGAGCGGGAGAAGGAGGCGGGCAGGGGGCCCACATCACAAGATAATTGCCCCCCAGGGTCAGAGGCAATGGTGGGGGAAGGAGGGGGTAGTCCCGCCTCGTACCCCATAAAACCCAAACTCATATCAGTCACACGCCCCCCCCCCTCCTGATTCTGTGATCCTAACACAGATTGGACGGGTGAGAGTTGAGATGGACACATGTCACATCAGAGGCTCGTCTGCTGCAGGTCGTTACAGGAGGATTTAAAGGTAGTAATTACAGTCAGTGTGTGTGTGTGTGTGTGTGTGTGTGTGATCTCCACTTCACACACCAGATATCGACTTTAAAATATAATTATTACGTCTGTTATTCTCATCAAGTGACAGGAGCATTCGAACTTTATATGAAAGAACAAAGTCAGTAAAGAGTCGGATCTTTACGTCTTTTCTCTGAGTAACTGACAGTTTATCAGACTCTGTGAACCTTGACCCTCGTGTTAAAGACGACGTGTCTTCCTGTGTCTTTAAACTCTTTACATCAGTCGGTTTCAGTCACAACTTTACTGACCTGTTGGTCTGTTTCCAACCTGTTGGATCAAACTCCGGTTTCATTTTCCTCACAAAGAGCTTTGAGTCCGTTCTGATGAACCAGGATTATTCTTTAAGGTTTGAGTCTTTTAGTTTTGTGTTTCCTGAGAGTGACAGACGTTCTGACTCTGACTCTGTTTGGTGACTTCCCTCCTCTGTCTTGGTTGACGGGTCAGTTAAAGGTCTCTGGCTTGTTGGTTGGTGATGAGAGAACACGGGGCTGATGGGAGCATGTGTGAGGAAAGGCAAGGAAAAGGGAAATACTGATCGTGTCACCAAAGGCTTTGGATGGTTCATGAGTCGTCTGAAAAGGTGTAATTAGCAGCCACTTCAGACACTTTGAGTTCATCCTTTAACGACAACGAGACACTTTATACATTTGTATTTACACAGAAAACGTCTCATAGAAAGAGTTTGTAAATACAACTAATGTCCCCTGAGATCAGACTGTGTGTGTGTGTGTGTGTGTGTGTGTGTGTGTGTGTGTGTGTGTGTGTGTGTGTGTCTGTGTGTGTGTGTGTTGCCTGTGATCCAGTGTGTGCAGATTGAGCCGAGCTCCGTTTCATCTGCGTCGGTTAACTAGCTGATCCCGCCTGCCATCATCTCCCCGCCATTATCTGCAGCCCCTGCTGATACGAGCCGGCCCCACGGCCTGCATTTTAAACAGCACACACACACACACACACACACACACACACTCAGGAAGGAGGAGAGCCTCCTGACAGGCAGGGCCAGTGCAAACGTTGAAAAATAATTGGCCCCTACATTCTAATTCATCTGTAAAAGGGAGGCCTTGATTAAATTAGTCCTAATAGACATTATTTTGTACATGACTGCCTCGCCGCTGCCGTAACCGCGTCCCCCAACTCGCCTAACAAGCCCTCCAATTTACTATTGACATTAAGCCGGCTGACACGAGCCAATCACCGGGCCATTCATCGTTTGTCATCGCGGCGAGGTTATGCTAATACGGGCTAAAAGCACAAACTAAATGCACATTCTTTATGCCTGAGTCATCAGATTAACCTCGCCGTCCTCTCCCCCTCCCCTCCCTTATTTTAATAATGAAGAAATAAATAACGCTCTCCACATGCGTGACTCCGTCCGTCCTCTCCCGCTCGCCGGCTTCGCTCTGCTCCTGCTCGCCATGAGCCAGCGGGGGCCGGCTCCTGGAGCAGAAATGAATCTGTACGCCGATGGTACGAACCCCCCCTCCCCTCCTCCTCCCAACCCCTCACCCTCCTCACCCTTTGGCTAATTGGCTCAGTCGGAAAATTGCTCATAGAATAAAGAAAAGGGAGAAAGGGGGTGGAAGAAGTGGACGACAGAGTTGTCCTCGTGTTTGTGGGTAATGTGTTTGGATTGAATGGGTTCACTGTGAGACACGGCCGGCTGGTAAACATTAGAAACTCACCCCACACACACACACACACACACACACACACATCACCCTCTTTTATTTAGGAATTCTGCTAATTCAACCAGAGAGTTCACAGCTTTGACCTGAGCTGAGAAGGAAACCTGCGACGTGTGAGAACGAAGAGAAACAGAGATATTCTGAGTTCACAGCACAAACTAAAACCTTTAAATCCAAACCACCACAGAGACTAATCACTCACAGCTCAGAGGATGGAAGTTTCCAACCAGGGCTGAATGAGCATCTCACCTCATCAAAATATAAAAATATTATAAATATATTTTAGACCGGTCGCCAACTTTTCACCAAACGTATTATCTTATCAGACTGAGGTTCCTGCCTGAGAACAGTTCATTTCTCACGTCTTTAAACTGTATTTGAATCTTTTAAAACATCAAATGTACAAAGAGGCGACGCTCATGATCCACCAGACGTTTCGTCTCTTCTACGGTCTGATGGTCCATTTATATGTTTGAAATCCACTTCCTTATTAATCTAGCTCTTCACTTTGTTACTTCCTGTCCGAGCGTCGCTCAGGAGAGACCCTGTTACTGCATTAACCCCCCCCCAGGCAGGTCTACTCATCTGCATCCAGCTAATCTAGTGGGAAATGTCAATGGCTTCCCCGGCCACGAGGCCTGAGCTGTCGGGGTCGTCACTGCCTCCATCGCCTCCGTCAGATCAGGCCCCAGAGGACTCTGGGAAAGTCTGGGTGCGATGACTTGGCAGGAATTTGAGGCGTCTGATCAGTGATTGATCTGTGTTGATCACCTGGTGGGGGAAAGGTTTCTGCTGACTGTTATTATGTTAAATCATCTTAAGGTGGTATTGTTCAGTTCTCAAGGAACTTTCTCAGGGAACCATGAACCTTTAGACGAACTGGAGCTGGTGCCAGTGAAGTTATTGATAAAACTCCAACAGCTCAGGAGCTTCGCTTTAAGACCGAGGGACGGACGTTTCCTGTGACGTTTACTGACGTTAAAAAACCTCCTACGAAGTTTAAGAGTCAACAAGAGAAACTTTATTTGCTGGTTGTTTCATGGAAGGTACAAACAAACACAAGCGTGAGGAAGTTCTCAGGTTCGTTCTTCACCTCTGTGTCTGACTGGAGTCGTTTCAACGCTTCGTCACGTGATGCAAAAACAGACTGAAAAGATTTGATCTGGAGTTTTTGAGGTTTTTGGGGAAAAGAGACAAAGATTCAAACATTTAGTTGCCAAGAAGCTTCTGAGTTCCTTCGTGTCTTTGGTTGAAAAGAGGCTTTTGAAACATGGACTGAGTTTTTTGTGTCTCATTGCTTCGAGGTAAAATCTCCGTCAGCTGTTTTCTTATTGGTTGCAGACGGTCAGAACTGTAGAGGTGGAAACTCTTCCTCTTCTTCCTCTCGTTGGGTTTCACGTTGGACCTCTCGAACACATGTTCGTCAAACAGCCTGGTTCCTTTTGTAAATGTCAAGTCGTGGTTGTGGCTTCTAGGATCTTGATTTTCTGTCTTTATGTTTGATTTGATTGGTGTTCTCGTCCCGTCCTGATCGTGACGATCGTTAATTATCAGTTTATCAGATCTGTGGTTCTCATATTGATCATGAAGATGCTTGAGAGCTTTTAGATTATTGGAGGTGTCGTCTTTCCTCTTTGTGTCTTTGTGGCGTCGCAGGACGATTGTGTTTCAGCCCAGAGATCGGCTTCCTCTCGGTTTGGTCCATTTCTCCTCCACCTCTCCACCTTTTCTCTCACTCTTTCTCCCCTCATTTGCATTGTCTCTCTCTCCTTTATTTTATCTCTGTCTGATTTAACCCCTCCGTCTCCGTCTAGTTGAATCTCATGGCTGATTTCAGTCCAACTCAACCCCCACCCAGACCTTTCTCACCCCACCACCCTCCCTTTAATTATCTGTGCCCAACCAAGGGCAGCTAACGACCAGCTCGGAAAGGCTAATTGATTTCAGCCTCTTCTCCTCTTCTTTCCTTTTGTCTTTTCTTTCCTGCTGGAAGATAAAACAAAAAAAAACAAGTCGTGCAGTTTTTCTGGATGAATTTTAAAACAGAGTCAGTTCTACATTTGTGTCCTCACCTTTTTAGAAAGCTCTCCACGTGACGGAGTGACGGTGATTCATCATTAGCTCGGGCAGTTAGCTGATGCTCTTATCCACGCTCTATCTATCTATCTATTAATCTATTAATTAGAGGGCTAATTAGGCCAGAAGAGAAGCCACTGACACCATGTCACTCTTAACCCCGTTTCCTACTGCTCATTACCTCACACACACACACACACACACACACACACACACACACACACACACACACAGCGTACTCCAGACTGTAATTAATGATAGGCTTTAACAGCAGTGTGTTGGCTCATACATCTCAGCTCCAGGCTGAACTCAGATGGAAAATCCTCTTTTTTTTGTCTGAATTAAACTTTTCTTTCCTTTTTTATATTTCTTCTTTAGTCACATGCAAACACCACTTTTCATGATTTTATTTTGAAAGGATTTCCAAACGTCTTCCACTGATGACACAGTGATAAATAAACGGATAAACGGCCTCTGATGGAAAGTTATCTCTGAGGAACTGTTTCTCTACGCGTCTGTGTTTTAAAGGTCATGTATAGTTATTATCCGTTTCACAGTTTAATGCAGAAATGTATTTATATTTTAAAACAGACAAACAACATTAATGTTCACAGAACTGGGAAAAAAGAAAAATAGAAAACAAAGATTAAATTTCACATTAAATCTGGACACGTGAAGACAAATGAAATAAAAGATTAAACCAAATAATAAATAAATCTGAAAGAATAGACTGTGACAGAATGTGAGGTCATTCTTCTTCTTCAGTCTGAACGAGTGATAATGTTCACTTTGTGTTCACAATGTGTAAATTCAGTGACACATTTATTATGAATATTTTGAATATATAATATTATGAGGAAGAGTTGTTTTTATTGTTTTGAAATTCATATTTGACACAGCAGCACGAGGGGAAGATGTTATAAGAAATAAAATAAGACTAGAAACAATCTAAAATAAATAAGATAAAATAGAGATATTATATACAATATAAAAATGAGTAATTAAGTGGTTGTGCAGTTTGTGCATCGCAGTCTTTCTTGTGGTTTATTGGACATGAGAGACAAGAGAAACGGTCCGTCTCCTCAGTGCTAAAAGGAATAATTTAATCACCTCGACAACAGCGTCAACACAAACACAAACATTATCAGCTTCATTAAAGTTGACATTGTGCAGCTGTACCTAATAAAGTGCACACTGTGCTTATTTAGGAGGATTTTCTTGCTCTTGTTTCTCGTGTCTTGTTTCAAGGATTTTCAAATATACGTGTCAGCATCTTGAAACGAGACAGTAAGTAAATCTCTGTTCGTATCAACATTAGATTTTTATTGACAACAGACGCAGTGTCTTTATTTCTTGGTTTTGTTATTTTGTTTAAAAGTAACACAAAGTGGGATGTGATGAGGGAGAGGAGATCGTCTACAGTGAGAAAAAATAAACATTTTAGAAATAAAATAAAAGATTTTAAAACAGAGAAAGACACACGGGGATTCTTTGAATCTTCAGCAGGTTATAAACTGAATAAACTGTCAGTTGATCTGCTTTAACCACGAAGCTGTTAGAAGTTTAATCTTTAATAAATAATCCATAATTACCTGAAACAAAAACCCAAAGACGCACAACAGCGTTGACGTCTGATCATCTCTGGTCAAATAACTCAGATAATGATCTGATGTCTCTGCAGACGATGATAGAAAGCTTTGAGATGAGACTGACAGCTTCGTCTTTTTCAAATGTTTCCAGTTCTCTGGGATTTTTTTTGAGCAGCAACGTGATGTTTGTGTAAAGCTGCAGCTTCTCCAACGAGTGTCAGATGAATCATCATATTGTGACGTAAGACGAGGAGTTTTAAAATTTCTCCTTCATGCTCAACGACTTCATGTTGTAATGCTTTTATTCTGAAATGTAAAGACACAGTAAATACAGGAAGAGGAAGCTGCAGTTTTCTTCTTGAGAGAAATGATCGGACATCAACGCTGTCGTGTGTCTTTGGGTTTTGTTACAGGTAATTATGATAATTAGTCTGGTGTGATTATTGGGGTGTGTGTGCCGGCTTTCAGCTCTCTGACCCCCTAAAGCACACACACACACACACACACACACACACACACACACACACACACACACACACACACACACACACACACACACACACACACACACAGAGAGAGGGGTAGCAGCTGGTGGGACGTCCAGCGGTGGTCAGTCAGTCGGTTCGCACAGACACCCTCAGGCTGTGGACGGACAGGAAACTCAGTGTGTATGTAAACACAACCTCACAAAGCAGCCGCTCAGGGGGAACGTCGACACACACACACACAAACACAAAAACACACACACACACACACACACACACACACAATGAGGGCAAACAACAGGCAGGAAATCAGAGAAGCACAGTGGGCCCAGTGTGGCTCCCTGAGTGACTCCAAACAAAATCACATTACGCCCCACCGTTTCCAACGGCGACCACAACCTGACACCAAAAACACAGCAGCTGATGAAGCTGTCAATCAACAGGTCCCCTCCTCAGGTGCTGCGTGAGCAGGTAGAAACATCAGGACACAAAAGATAATTCAGATTTCAACTGTGTATCAGGACTGAGCGGAAAATAGATCCGTATATTCACATTATAATGACAGCTAAATAACAGTAATCAACATACGACATTAAATGTAATTTAAAACAAAAATGTAAATACTAATAACACAAATACTATTAATGATACATTCAAAAGATTAAAGTCTCTACAAATCCGGATCGTCTCAATGTTTAATTTGCTGTTTTGGTTTCACCAAAGTGGGAACAAAAAAAACTGATACAAGAATAAAACTGTAAAATAGAACAAAAACAGAAACTGATTTTAAATTTTAAGATAATGTCTCAGTTTCAGCCGGCGGCTTATAATAATAAAATCAAATGAAGGTCAGAGTCGTTTCTACTGCGTCACACCTCGGACAGAGAGGGAGTCGTTTGTGTTAGAGACAGTAGAGACAGTAGAGACAGTAGAATCAGTAGAATCAGTAGAATCAGAGGCGTTCAGGTTCATGTCTCTGAATCTGTTTGTTTCTGTAGCTGGTGTAATTTTTATCTTTTAATTTAACTGACACACACAACAACCCCTCTGGGCTCCGTTTGACATATTAGCACTGTGTTTTTTGTGTGTGTGTGTGTGTGTGTGTTGTGTGTGTGTGTGTGTGTGTGTGTGTGTGTGGTGTGTGTGTGTGTTGTGTGTGTGTGTGTGTGTGTGTGTGTGTGTGTGTTTCCCCATGACAAGCCATCTCACCGGGGCTCATGTTTAATTATCTACCCAGCATGCCTCGGTGCTGGAGCACAGCGCTCCGTCTAATGGGATGTGAAAAGGGACATGCACACACACACAGATTAACACACAAAATATGAGTGTGTGCATTCAGTAGACACATGTTAACACATACTGTCACACACACACACACACATACACACACATACACACTGTGTGGTTAATTAGTGCAATTAGCCTCTCCACTGTCCAGAGCTGTGTGTTTTCAGGACTCGTTAGCTCATGATGACAGAGAGTCGCTGTTTACTGCAACACACAAACACACACTCACAGACACACACTAACTAAAACACAAACACACACTCACAGACACACACTAACTAAAACACAAACACACACTCACAGACACACACTAACCCAACACACAAACACACACTCACAGACACACACTAACTAAAACACAAACACACACTCACAGACACACACTAACTAAAACACAAACACACACTCACAGACACACACTAACCCAACACACAAACACACACTCACAGACACACACTAACTAAAACACAAACACACACCAAACTCACCCAAACAACACACACCAACACACAAACAAAGACATTTGTCATGTGGTGAAATGTAAATCTAAAACTGAGACTCTGCTGCTAATCCGCTACATGGCCACAAATATGTGGACACCTGAACATGTCGGCCATGATTGCGTCTGAAGAGAGGTGACGTCTGTGAACGCAGCCTCGCAGTCGGTGTGTTTACACGTGCACTGGTGTCGTGCAGCGTCAACCAAATAATAATCAACCAAATATTTTATCAATTAATCGATTACTGTCAGTTATGATTGACACTCAGGTCACTGACAAAGAGAATCATGTGATCTGCACATTAAGAACCTGGAGCCACTTACACAAAACACCTTAAGTTAAGATTTTCCTTAAAGTCTGAGTTAAAGTTTCCTTAACATGAATAAATAAATGGTTTCTGAAAACAGGTTTCCTTAAAATGTTCACTGAAGGATTTCAGGTTTTGTCCTTATCTTAGTCTTATACTTAAGGAATCACTTAAAGTCAGTTAAACCTTCGCACAAAAGACCTTAGTGAAACGCCATCTTAACTTTAACATGGTGAGTTTATGGTAAATATATGAAGGAAATGAACATCATGAAGAGTGTTCCTCAGCTAAGGAGAAATTAAACTAAGTGTCAAACTTTAGTAGAAAACTTAAGGTGTTATTTGCCTCCGTCCCCTGGAAGCTGAGCTGCTGCTGAACGTGGCAGAAACTGATCTAAATCATGGGTTAAATAATCCTGGTTATCAGTGTAGCTGTACAACAAAGATCTGAACCCCCCCCCCCACACACACACACACACACACTCACACACACACACTCGGCCAGGCCCTTAGCAACTCCAGCGGCGGGGGAAGGCATGCGTTTCCTGGGTCCAGTGGCCTCACATTTCCTCCCTGTCCTCTGGAGGACAGAAGGCCAGAGCCCCGCTGAGCGCACACACACACACACACTCACACACACACTCACACTCTCTCTCACAGACACACACACACTGAGTGACACCTCCAGGCTTTGTCCGGGGGCTGTCGGCCGTAGTCTCGTGCCCAGCCTCCCTGCTCTCTCTCTGGGCCGGGGCAGGAAGGAAAAGCCCCCGGGACATTCCGTGATGCTAGCCGCCACCACACCCCCCAAAACACACACACACACACACACACACACACTGGTCTCCAGGAAGGGACTTAATGAGATTCTGCCAGGTTCCCACACCGACCACAAACTCTTCCTCTGCCTCGTCTTCTTTTCCCACAGTTGGTCTCCATCACATTCACCTCTGACAGTCGGATCAAACCTCAGAGACGAGCCGCTCCCGATGTCGGCGGCCATTTTACTTCACCTTTATTTCAATCAGGAAAACCTCTCGGAGCGTTTCTATCTTCTGTGTCTGCGGTAATTAATGTGAGGACAAATACTCGTCATGTTAGTGCGAGACGATGTCCTGAAAGTGGCAGCAGTTAAAATTTAAAATACTGTTTCTGACCCGGAGTCACAGAGTCAAAGATCATGAAGAAGAAATCTAATGAAAGATCTTGAAGTTTTCATCAGTGAAACACAATCACCTCATTTTAACGAGATAAAAACTCTTTGACCTGAGAGACAAAATGGCCTCAAAGCTTCAAACGTTACGTCGAGATCAGGAGTTATAGTTTCAGTTTAGAAAATAATGATAATTAAAACCTTTAACGTGCTCAACATGTTTTTCATTTCAGTCATTTCAGAGTTGTTGTCGACACTAAAGGCAGTTTGTTTCCTACTTAATCATCAGTTTTAATGACGATATGACACCTAACGTTCAGAACCGATTCTGTTCAATACCTACTTTAACTACAGTTAGAAACATGAGGATTGATCTGTTCAGATAATCATTGGTTTTACAGACACAAGTTCTTTCAACGTTTCAGTCGAGACACAAGAAAAATATTGTTGTTTGATCTCCAGCATTAAACTTCTCCATGTAATGAAGGTTTTTAATTCTGTTCTATTTTATCTTTGTGTTTAATTTGTTACTGACCTTTTACACACACACACACACACACACACACACACACACACACACACACACACACACTCACAGTCACTGGAGTCATTTCATGGTGGAAGCATCAACCTGTGAGAAGCCACTGTTGTGTCTCCTTCTCCATTTCCTGCGCCCCCCCCCCCCCACCCCCCCCCTCCCCCCGGAGGAGGTGTTGTTATTTTGTTAAGGAGGAGGAGGAGGGGACAGCTCAATATCTCTCCCCCCGGGTCGTCCTCCTCCCCCCTCCCTGTCCCTCTCTCCTGGACTAATCCCGGCGGCTGAATGAGCTGCTGTTGACACGGAGGGATTTGAGCAGAGATTAGAGCGATCAGAGTCGTGGATTAGACACATCAGCAGTTAATGACACTCGATTGGTGAACAATGTGTCCACGTCCCCTCGCCTTTCACCCCGTCTGTCCCTCTGTCTCTCACTGTGTCTTATTTTACACTGGGGGGCCGTTTGGGGATCATGTTGGACAGGAGAAGGGAACAATTCAACGGCTTTGTAACTGAATTTATTTAGTTATTTAACAGATTAATGGACAAATCTTTGTATTCCACACAAGAAAAATCACAGGCTTGATCATTTCTCTAGATCAGGAAGTTTTATTTTGAAGGAATGTACTTGTCTCACCTGTCACTGCTTCCTGTCTGTCCGTCCCTGTGTTGTGTCTGTCAGGGAGGAGAGGGAGCGCTGGATCCGGGCGAAGTACGAGCAGCGTCTGTTCGTGGCGTCGCTGCCCTGCACCGACCTCTCTCTGGGCCAGCAGCTGCTGAGGGCGACGGCCGAGGAGGACCTGCGCGCCGTCGTCCTGCTGCTCGCCCACGGGTCCCGCCAGCAGGTCAACGAGACGTGCGGAGAAGGAGACGGACGCAACGCGCTGCACCTGGCCAGCCGCAAGGGCAACGTGGTCATCACACAGCTGCTCATCTGGGTGAGAGCGGGAAAATTACTCCTGATCATCAGACGTCATTTTGGGCTAACAAAATGGCGTCTGATGAATTTTAAAATTTGTCCTTGTGTCCAACCAGCAGTGAAAGCTAGAAATATTCAGTTTGCTGAAATAAATCAATAAATCTGTGATTGATCATTTATCAGAATCGTCTCCAGTCTGAACTGACTCTGATTTTCTCTCTGCCCCTCCCCCTCCAGTACGGCGTGGATCTGATGGCGAGGGACGCCCACGGTAACAGCGCGATGGCGTACGCCCGGCAGGCCAACAGTCAGGAGTGTGTGGACACGCTGGCTCAGTACGGCTGTCCCGACGAGCGCTTCCCGCTCATGGCCACGCCCAACCTGTCGCGCCGCAACACCAACCGCAACAACAGCTGCAGCAGCGCCGGGAGCACCGCGCTCATATGACCACCATTTATAACCATGTGACTCTCTACGGGAAACGAACACAGAGAATCCTGACCTTTTATTTTGGGAACCACTACCTGTTGTGACTCTTAAGCCCCGCCCACTTCACCCGACAACCACCACTGCCGCTGACGGCTCGTTAGGACTAAAACTGATCAGAGGTCAGTGGTGACGCTGCGTCTGTTTGGGAGAGCCCTCGACAGGACAAAAAAAACCACCCAAAGCATGCTGGGAAATGTGGTCCACAATCATCCGAGCTCGGTTCGTCATCAAGAGACATTCATGGCTCATCAGAGCTTTTTGGGAAATAATCACATGACTGATGACGGCCAATCAGGGCACAGTCTGAAGCTCGACGGACATCATACCTCATCATTTAACACTACACGGCCAGTTCCCGCTCAAACTCAAAGAAACTCCTCGAAGGACTCGTCCAGCATCACTCTGCTTTTCACCCAACAACCAATCAGAATCCACGCCCTCTTTCCTTTCCCGCCAAAACATATCTTCTTCGGTCTGAACAGGAAACGAGATAAAGAAACTGTGAGAATGAAAATATCATGAGGGGGCGGGTCTTCACATCCTCAGACCACGCCCACAAACACAACTGCTTTTCCAGGAAGGCCTTTGATCATCATCATCATCATCATCATCATCGCTCTGAGTCACTGGAGGACTCCTCCCCCTCCGACCCTCCTGCAGCGTCAGTGTTTCACCTGCTCTCACCTGGATTCCTTTTTCTTTGATGAATTCTGTGAACTCTCCTGCCTTCACACGCTTTTAATGTGAAAATATCTCGGTGTAAAAAAACAGATTTCAGATCAGTTCTTAGCGGTAAAAGAAGTGTGATAGATCGCATGTCCTAGACACTTATTTTTGCTTTTTTTTTCTATTTTAATTTAAGGTTTTTCCTGGATTGTGTATATTCATGTCGATGTGCATTGCTGGACCAATGGTTAAAACACAGGGAAGGGGATTTTTGTTTTCAGGTGTATAAAGTCATTAAATGTACAGAAGCTCTTTCCAGGCTCAGGGACCGGAGACTGTCGATCGTAAACACCCCGTCATCTTTTCCCTGTCAGGCCTTCAGGAGTTTGGGTTTGGACTGTTTTCACTTCACTCAGTTCAGCATTTAATCCAATTTAAACCCCGACAACAATTTCAAAAATGAGTAAAGTGAAAGACTTTGTAGGTAATTGTTTAGCAGGTTGTCGGACTGGACGACATGATGTAAAAACTGTCACAAGTTCCCAGAAAGAAATCCAGCAAATAAATATAAATATTAAAAACAGGAACTGATGATTTTGTGGTTAGAAATTGACCTGAGAGATGAATCAGTTCTCAGAGTAGCTGCGTATGTTGATTTCACTCTGAATCGACTGAGCTGAAAACATCTTAAACCCAAACCTGATTTAGATCCTGGTCGTAAACATTCGATGTAAAGTTTCCCTGAATCTTTGTTGTTATAACTTGTACGAATGGAAGAGACAAGAAGCAGCTAAGAAGCAAAACAGTCACACGGAGCAAAAAGGGAATCGATCTGCTTCTCCTCGTTCAGGTGTTCAGTTTTTAATGAGCTCGGTTTATATAATCTGCTGTTAACGAATCAGTGATGATGAGACGAGCTACAAACTCTAAACCTCTCTTCAGAATCAGGAACCTGAGACGTGAACGTGACACAAGAACCGAGATCAACGTGTAAAGTGTGTAAAGATTTATCTGTAATGACCTCTGAACGAGATCACAGGGAGTTCCCTCCCATTACCCTCAGCCTTTCATCTGTCTCGTCCAATCAGACGCTCTGCCTGATCTGCTCAGCGAATCACTAAGAAGGGCTTCTTCTTCTTCTTCTTCTTCTTCTTCTCTAGTGTGGAAACCTATTGTAAATAATCTTCTCTCCTCCTCTGTCACTCTCTCTCTTTCGACGGGGACGTGGTGTAAATTAGAGAACACGAGATGAACTGACTGTGTGTCGGGTCGCAGAGTGGAGGTGATCCGTTTTAATGTCAGGAAGAAGTCACCTCCACGTTGACTGAATGTCGTGTGTTTTCGCTCAGTGTCACGCTGATCCACCAGGCCAGGAGGTTTAACAGGTAACCAGGAGTCTGAGCCACTGGTCCCCAACCTGGAGAAATCCTGGATGTATGTCCAAGAGTCCAGATGAGATCAAGCCGTGTCCAAATACAAATAAGTCTGAGTGGATACTGAGTCTTAACAGGGTCAAGTTAAAATGTGACTCAGGACTGAGACCAAATAACCACGAGAGAAAGTCCAGACCAGAACAGTCTAAACGGTTCCTGAGAAATATTCTTCACACTGTCTCAGTAAAAGTCAAGTTTGAACCTTACACACCTGAAGTTGTGAGCGAGCAGAACAGTGAACCCAGATCACAGCAGGTCCAATCTAATGTCACTGTTGTGATGCTCCTCCAGACTCTGTCTCACTCTTACAGCAGCTGGGTGTGAGGTTTTATTGAAACCACTGGCACGCGGACAGATGTGAAACGCATCTTCAGGTTGGGAACCAGCGGTTTAAAGATCCACTTGGAACGAATCATGAATGTTGTTAATTCAAGTTAATTTCAGGTTTGATGTCTTTTCCACACCTCTGTCAGCCTGGTGACGTCGGCGTAGATCGGACTGAGCGCAGATGTTTTGTGTTGGTGTCTGGAGCGTGAGACGTGCGGACTGAGCGTCTCTGATCAGGACTGTCGGGAAAGACGCTCCGTCACCTCGACGTGTGTGATGATTTATTTCAGCACGATTCTTCGTCTCCGCCCTCGTCACTGTTTCGTCCTCAGACTTTCACAGAGACGTTTTTCCGCAGAGGTTGAGGAGCGGCTCTCAGCCCGACTGTGTATGGAAGCAATATCCACAAACTCATCTTCACTGTCGCATCGTCGCTTCATCGAACCACAAACGCTCTGTTTGTGGAAATGTAAGAAATATTTAAAAGAAAAAAAAACACTAAAACTTTCCTCCTTATGCCATTTTTTTTTTTTTACACATTGCGCCTTTATGTTTCTAATTTCGTCCAACCCTTTTCTAAACGTGCCACGCCCCCATTATTTCCCCCACCAGTCATCTCAAAGATGGCGTTGGATCCCCCGTTAATACTAAACCAAGGGGTTGAACTTGTGTTTTTATTTTGTGTTTTTATAATTGACTCGTCCCGCGTCTGTCCTGAAGCAGGACAGAAAGACAGGGCAAAGATGTCCTTTTATTTATGACAGAAATGCACTAAATCTGATTCAGTCCGTCTTAAGCCCGACTCTTCCCACTACAGCTTTCTTTTTCTCTTATTTTGGCATTTTTCTAAGCGGTGGCAGCTTCTGGCGGTTTCCTCTAAACTCATTTGTGCTCTTACTTTAGTTTCAAAATTTGAGAAATGTTTATTTAAGTTCACAGGTGCAGAGAAAGAATGATGATATCTGCTTTTAAATTATTGTAGCCACCAAAATAATCTGTCACAGGATTTCAACATGCAAACAAACAGGTCTGCTTTCACAGTAAAATGACATTAATTCAACTCAACAGGAGCATTAAAAGCTCGGTGCTGTCTCCTTTTAAATGCTAACTGGCACAGAAGTAAAGCTAACCCTCACTGCTAGCTATGAGCCCGGTAGCATGGCAGCTTAGTTTCAGTTTGCAAGCTAACACTTTCTACATTACCGTTCATGTTAAAAGTTGAAACATGAAAAGTTGGAAAATGTTTAAAAATAAAAACGTTACGTGAAGCTCCAGACACAGCTAGCAGTCAACCAGCTAACTCAGCTAACAGTGAGAACTCTGTTTGAAGGCACAGAAACTGCTGAGTCATCCGCTATTGAAGCTAACTGTAGCTAGCATGGTTTAAACTTTGGTGTAAACTTTACTGTTTTCCCTCAAGTCATTTGAACCTGTTCCTTGTTTTTCTAAACACAAAACCAAACGAGGAAATGTTTTGAGACTAGAAACTTCCTGTGAAGCTCCACCCCCAGCTAGCGTCCGTTAGCTGAGTTTAGCTAACAGAAATGATAATACACTTGCTGAATCTCCTTCAGTACATGAACTGTTTCCACTACAGCTATTGTTTTTTAAGTTTGTTTTTACATTAGCTTCTTCAGTCAGTAGCACCTACTGTTCAATTCAAAACAGATTCAAGATTAAAAACATCCTGTGAAACTCCCGTTGCAGCTAGCATCTGTTAGCTAAACTCAGCTAACGGACAACAGCGCGGCGCAGTATATTTTCTAGCGCTGTTAGCTCAGACATCACAAGCGTTAGATTAGAACGACTGAAGCTTCCTGGTGGTAAATAAACCGTCTTTGCTCTGGAAACCACGGAAACTGCGTCAGCGCTAATGTCGCTGCCCGTCACCGTCTGCACCGCCTCACCTGTACATAGACTTTAAACAACAAAACGAAGAAAAAAAACGACTCCGTATGGTCAACGTTTGGTTTGTCTGGTTGTGTTACCTCATGTAGCCTTTACCCCTAAGCTCCACCCACCAGGCCTGCCCACCACATTATTTATAAACCCACCTAGCAAGAAAGATCCCTCCCACTCAGACCTGCGATTTTGTATATTTTCCTCCGACCTCTCCAGTCCATCCATGTTTTATTATTGTTATGATTTATCATCCAGACACATATTGTTCTCATTGTCATTGTTATTCTAAAAATTATTATTATTATTGACTTTTGTTGGCTGTACAGTACCGTTGTTGAAAAATTTTACCTAATACAGAGTCTTCTACTGTAATGTGTGTCTCTTTTCAATAAAGACAAGAATAATGCTTCTTAATATAAACCCAGGTGTTCATGTTTCTCTTATTCTGTTCCGGCTCAGGTGAGTTTTTAAGTTTCCTGATGTAGAAACTCAGGATTCATATTATTGTATTAACACATCATTCAGATCGTGAGTCTGTGTCGTTTCCTTTTTGACACTTTGACCCTCAGACAGCAGAGGAGACCACCACAGAAGAAGAAGACGACACACACACACACAGTGGGTTTTTTGGCCTCCTTGGTCGCCGTGGCTCCATCAGGATTAATCAGCAGGAGTTCATCTGAAGCCCAGGCAGGTTGTTGTTAATTTAGGAAGGCAGGGAGGAGGGGGGGGGTGCTGCAGAGAGGAGCCTCGGCCTCGGCCGATCCCCCGGGTCTCATTTATCAGCCGACCGTGACGGCCCGGGTTGATTACAATTTGCAAAAAAATTCATTTGTAGCCACGCAGAGACGCTCCCGTGTTCACACGGCAGGTTAGAGTCGCATCATGTGACTCAGTCACATTCAACATGAACATGTTCAAGCCAAAACCTCTAACGTTGGACTTGTGGTGATGTGACCTCAGTCTGAACAGTTGGCTCAGAGTTTCACAGCCGGGATCCGGGTCGAGATCACAGCTTTTTCTCAGGAGCACTGACCTTTAAAGAGATGAATGATCTTTCTCCTGGATATTGTTTTTGCTGTATGTTCTTGAAGTAATTTAGTGTCACTGTTGAAGCTGGAGACGGATTCTGGTCAAAAATGAAGGCGGAGAAATCCTCATTTTTAATCTCTAGTGTCACTCAATTTCCTGGATCCTTCATTTCCCACAATGCAGCCGAGTAGCTTTTCTTTCATTAGACTCGGATAACAGATTTTAAGACCCATCTTAACGTGTAAAATTAGACCCATTCAATTTTCTGTGAAATCTAAAATTTAAATCAGTTCCTGAGTTTCTGTATGAAAACAGACGCAAACATTAACGTTGCTGTTGCTTTTTGAGCAGAAATCTACGTTTATTAAAGGAAATAAGCTTCTTTCTTTTTCCTTTCATGAGATTCACTTCAGTCGAAAAGTTGTTTTAAACGTACATGGAATTTAACCAGGAAATGCTGCAACCAACGATTAGGCAAACTATTTTTCATTATTGATCAATCTGTGAATTATTTTAATGTGATGAGGCGTTCACGTGTCTTGATTTATTCCACAACGTCCAAAAGTATAAGTAAAAATATTCAGTTTACTTTGATATTTAACAGAGAACAGCAGTAAATGATCATATTATTATGATAAAATTATCACATCTGAGAAGCTGCTAGTTGAGTTTTTTTTTTCTTTAAAATTATCTGAATAATTAATCAATCATCAAAAAGCTGCTGAATTATTTTCTGACCATCGACTAATAATAAACTTTATAAAATCTTTTTTTAAAACGTCAAAAAAGGAGGTTAAACGTAAATTCTGGGGCGGTGTCTGAACTCTAACACCTGCTGCTATGGCAACACGCCGTACGTGCGTGCATCGTTACGCACAGGTGTGTCAGAATGAGACGGAGGACACGTCTGTTTATCTGCAGAAGATGGAGTTTGTTTGTTTTTCATTTTTAACCGTAAAATCGCGAATCACGTTGAAAAGAAACGAGTGAAGCAGATTCTGTAGAAAACTGAAGAAAACCCGCGGGTCAGTGTCGGTGTCGGTGGATTTGTGTCTCGTCATGTGGATTTTTACCGGATTGGACAGAACCTGGATCCGACTGATCAAACCGACACGTGTTTCCGGTGCGTTTAACGTTTATTTTCACGTTTATTTGAGAGTTTGTGAAAGTTTCTGAGCTCAGAGGATGAAACAAAGTTTGTTTTGTTTGTCACTTCACCTGGCGTCTGCTGACCCACAGGTGTTGGTGATTGGCTGACGTCACAGACTGTCGGGGGGAGACACCGGGGTCGCCAGAGTTGAGCTTTCAGGTAGATCGATGACCGGAGGGAACGACACGTCACACCTGTGTCTGTACCTGGAGACAACACCCAGCGCTGTGACCAAGGTATGTAAACTTTATATATGACTTTTATTTACCTGTTTGAGTCACCTGACGTCATTATGGAAGATGAAGGATGCTTTCAACCAAATTTAACCAGTTGAACCAAAACAAACTCATCTGTCTGAGGTTAATTATGACACATGAACGCATCCTGTTAATAAAATAAAATATCCTCTGATGTTTAAGGTGGAAAATCTTCTTTCGCTTATTTCTGCCTTTTTTTGTGTAAAAAAAACACACATTTAAATAGAAGTGAAAAAACATTATTTTTTTCTACCGGTTATTTAATATTTATGAAGATTTAAAAATGGAGGATAAATTGCTAAATATTTTCAAACCGCTGTTTCTTCATTTCTGAAATCTGATGTGAAGATTTGTGGCCTTAAAAAAATTGGGCCTTCAAAATAAAATCAAAGAAATCGGGACTCTTATTTTTTTAAGCAACATCTGGACAGTTATAGACGTGTGCTATGAAACTGTCATTTATATAAATAGTGATTTTAGTGTTTTGTGTGTGAGCTGATTTCTGGTGGAGAAGAGTGTGACGTTCAGTGACAGGTCGTAAATCCAGAGCATGAATGGAGACTGTGCAGCTGTTAACATCTGGTCACGGTTCATCTTTTAATTCACACTTGTATATCTTCAGGGAATGTTAGTTACTTTTGCACAATTTTTATATAAATAAATTAGCAGCGTCACTTTGTCCAAAGGAAGAGAAACAAACCAAATGAAGCAGAAACAGTTTGATCCAAAGGTTCAGATCTTCAGTAGCAACAGACACGAGCTTCGTAAAAACTGTTTGAAATCAACAACAATGTTTGAAAGTGACGCGCCGTGAATCTACACGTCATGTCCTCAGTTTGGTCCCGTGTGTATTTACATGTGGGAGGTGCAACATGTCACTTTGTCTCTTCATCATCATCATCATCATCATCATCCTCCTCCTCAGCGGCGCGTGACCTCTCCGTGTCTTTACGCGCAGATTTTTGGTGTCGCTCCAAAAAGAGATGAGATGTTTGTGAACACTGCGGATCCTCCCGCAGAGAAATGTCCCGCTTCACGAGTCACTCAGTCTCGTGTTGAGGCTTCACATTTGTTTTTTAAATTTCCTGTGAAGAGCAAGACAAGAGTGAAGCCTGAAATCATCTTTAAAAAACAACAAAACAAATCGGGTTAAATTCAGACGGATCTGGAATCCAAACGCCGTTTTCTCTGATGAAAACTCCGTTAAGAAAAAGTGGGATTTTCTAAACTCACTGCGACATTTGAGTCATAATCACATTGTCAGATTCAGAAATGTAATTAAAGATCTGTTAATGTGACCTGTCAAAAACGTCCGTCCTCTGTAATTGGAACCAAACTCCGTTGGGAAAGAGTGAAATTCTGTAACTTCACTGCCACATTTGACCCATAATTACACTGTCTTACTCAAAAATGAAATTAAAATATTTGAGAAACGTCTGTCTTTAACAAACAGCTTGCTGATTTTATTTTACTATAGATTCATGAGACGATTTAACTTCCTGTTCCTGATCAAACTAATTTGATTTAAATCTTAAAAAAAAACAATAAAACACTTGAAATTCAGCAAAGTTTTGTTCATCTTAAAATCTGATTTAAAACCAAAGATGATGAGTTAATGTTATAATTAACCTACAAAACCGGAAGTGAGAAACATCAGCTCATGGTCTGAGCTGAGGTTTTATTTGGTTCAAACATTGAATCTGAAGAAGGAACATCATGTTTTCTGTTTAGTTTGATGATCAATGTTAAACATATATTTTATATTATAGTCACATAAACTGCTTTTTAATTCGGTGCCACGTTTGTTCTGAAAATCAGATTCATGTTGAAATAAACTGAAAATCTGCCACAAATGAAACTAAATAAAAGCACAGAGGTGAGTGAGTGAGTGAGTGAGTGAGTGAGTGAGTGAGTGAGTGAGTGAGTGAGTGAGTGAAGAGCGGGAACTGAACCGACATTTATTTCATGTTAAATTTGCCGGAAACTGAAGAATCTGTTTGAAGAGAATAAAAGCATCAACACGGGATTCAGTCACTGGAGAAGCGGCTCGTGTCTCAGTCCGGGCTCTTCTTCTTCTACGGTCTGGCCTGCTCCATCTGCTGGTGCTGACTCCTTATTGCGAAGCGGCTCACGTGCACCGGGATGGGGACCACTATTTTGGGGTTCCGGGACGGCTCCCCGGACTTGTTGTTGACGTTCCCGGCTTTGACCCGTTTCCACTTGGCGCGCCGGTTCTGGAACCAGATCTTCACCTGCACCTCGCTCAGCTTCAGCGCATGCGCGATCTGGGAGCGCTCGGTTAACGACAGGTACTTTTTGCAGTGGAACTCCTTCTCCAGCTCCAGCAGCTGCTCGCTGGTGAACGCCGTCCGCCGCCGCCGGTTCTTGCCGCCGCCGCCGCCGCTCCCCGCTCCCCCGCCGGACCCGGAGCCGCCGCCGGAGGAGCCGTGCAGGTGCGGGCCGTCATCCAGGCCGCCGCCGTCCCCGTCCTCCTTGTGGCACATGGAGGTGAGGTTGTCATCGGAGCTGTAGTCCAAGTCACTGTCCATGGAGAAACTCTCGTCCTTCCGGCCGCACTCGTCCTCCTTGGAGTCTTCTTTACTGAGTGCTCTGACTGGGAGGAAGCGGAGAGACGCGTTAACACCACTGTCCACACATCCAGCTGTTTGATTACAAAGAAAAATATTTCAACATTTTATTTTTGCTTCAATAAAATCCTGAAGATTTTATCCTGAGTTCTGTCACATGATCCTCTCTGTTTCTGTTTTTATTGTAAAGAAATAAAGGTGATTTAAACGGAAATCTGAGCTGTGTCAGAATGTAGTTCATTATTCTGGTAAGAAAATTAAATCAAGAGTAAATATAAAGTCTTTAGTTCTTCAATCATATTGATATTGAACGGAAACAGTTTTATTTTGACAGGAAACGTGTTTGTAAAGTGAAGCCCGGGCTGTCTGTGACATCTGCGGGATTGAATTAAAAGGATGGGGGAGTTCTGGTGGTTGGGAGGGGGGAGGGGGGGGGGTCGTCGTCCTGTCCCGTGTCAATGTCCATCATCAGATCAGTGTTTGGATCAGAGCGGAAAACACGCGCTCTGCAGGGAGTTTTATTTTTCACGCGTAATTACGCACGGCGCGTCTCCGCGCGGCCTCGGTTTGTTTGTCCGCGCGTGAAGCGGAGCCGCCGGAGCCGCGGTTCTGTCAGACTCCATCACAAATAATAAAAGTAATGCGTCTGTTTTACATCATGAAGCAATAAAACCTGAAACAGGCGCCGGCGAAGTGTCAACATGTAATTTGATGACGGATGATTTATTATGTGGCAGGTCAACAAACCGTCAGCTGTTTGTTTCAATGACCATGTTCTTCAATAAATAAAGAAAATGTTGAAGATTAAATTCACCTTAAATTAACACGTGCAGAGATTTAACTTTAAAATCTTTATTTCCCAAAAATCTGAAGCGAAATGCAGATTTCTTTTTTCACTTTCCTCCGATGAAACGATGATTTACAGAATATTCAAACGAGGCCTCCGGCGGTTCTCGAAAAAACATCATTCTGCTTCAGATTCCTGGAATAATTTATGACCATCATTTATTTTGGTAAGTTCCTCCAGAAAAAAAAAACTCCACCTGCGATTTAGATCTGGACAAACTGAAGCAAAGAATAAAGAAATATTTAAAGACACAAGCGGAGAAGAGGATCTTCAGAAAACCAGCTGATTATTAATGTTTTCATTTTTTTATCTCGTCTTTTGTATCAAAGTGAAATTGTTCAAAAGTGTAGAAATAAAGATATTTGAACACATTTCACCGCCTTTTATTTATCCTTTAAATATAACTTTATTTTAACGAGTGACATCTTCTGTCTCAGGTGAAAGATTCAAATCTTTCTTTTCTCTCTGTTTCTATTTATTTCGATTGATCTCAACAAAACGTGAATATTGTCGATTGAAATCTTTGAAGTCACCGCGGAGACATTTAAAAAGAAGCCGTCCTCAGCTTGAAGCGCAAACACGGAGAATATTTCGAGATTAAATATTAAAAGACAAACATGGACATCTGAAGTTTGTGGCTCCGGTTCTTTCCCTCCAGTTGCGCCTTATTGAACCCGGACCTTGAGCGTTTTTTTCCGGGGTGATGAGGATGAGGAAGCCGCCTACCTGTGGATGTCTGCACCGACGTGTCCGTGTCGTGGAAAGCCTGCAGAGCCGCGGACTCCTTCCCCTGCAGGAAGCTCTTCCCGTCCTCCGCGTCCAGCCGCAGCTCCTGAGCCTTGTCGAAGACCGCGTGCAGCGCCTGCGAGCCGAACTTCCTGGCGGCCTCCTGGTGCTGTTGGGACGGGGAGAATCCGCCGGGCAGCGACGCCATGAGCGTGGAGGTGAGCGCCATGCCCTGCGTCAGGCCCTGCGCCAGACTGGAGCAGAAGCCGCTCTGCAGGCTGGGGATCTGCGGGTGCGGGTGGTGGCCGGCGGGGAGAGCCTGCTGCAGGGCTGGAGGAGGCGGAGGCGGCGGCTGGAGCACCACCGACCGGTACGGCATGAACATCGGGTAGCCGGTGTAGACGAAGTGTCCCGGGCTGGGCTGCGGGGGCCCCCCGATCAGAGAGTCGATGCTGAAGGCGGTGGTGCTTCCGAGTGGCCGCTGCATCACCATGAAGGACGGACTGAACGCTGCGCTCATATGAACGACCGCTGGAGCTCGGAGGAGGAGACCGGAGAAGGAGCGCTGTGGGCGGCCGCGGGGAGACTACAGACCCCCGGTGGAGCCGCGGGAGTCACCGCCTCTGTGAGGACACCGGAGTTCAGAGGAGCGATAATCCGATTAAACAAAACCATTCCATTGGTGCAGCAGGGGGAAGAGAGTCAGGAGGAAAAATCAACTCTTTAAGTTTCCACCGGAATATTTCACCATGAACGACGCGCTGCTCCGGTCTGCGTCTCTCCGCCGCTCCGCTGACGCGCCGTGCGCACTTTGGAGAGATGAGCGTCCTGCTCCACTTCAACTTGACCGGACACCGATACCACTGCAGCGGACACTTCTCCTACACTCACCCGCTGAGGCTCAGAGAGAGAGAGAGAGAGAGAGTGTGTGTGTGTGTGTGTTTCCTGCTCAGCGCGCGTCCAGAGATGTTTTGGATTTAAATTGCGCTCCCCTCTGTTTAATTGCGCTGTCTTCCCCGCGAGAGCGCCGCCCCCGTCACCGCGCTCCGTCCTCTGATTGGTTGACGGAGATGACGTCGCAGGTCGCCTTTGGTCTCCTGGATGAACGCCAATTACACAAATTGGGACCACGGGCCATTTAAGAATGTGAAAACACATCGTTGTAAATAATAAGCTGAATATATTCAGTAAATAATCGGTGTTTGACCTCCAGCTCCCGTGTGTGTGCGTGTGTGTGTGTGTGTGTGTGTGTGTGTGTGTGTGTGTGTGTCCTAACCTTCTTATGACCAAGAAACAACAGAAAACAGTGAAGTGGATCCAGCTCTGATCTGCAGGAAACACTCCTCTCTGTAGAGACCAGGGCAGGACTCACCTCCTCAGGGGCCCCGGGGCAAAAGCTTGTTATGGGCCCCTGTTGAGGTCCACCATGACAGTTTCATTATCCAGCCCTCCAGAGATTAGATGGTTGATTAGTTGATTGACAGAAAATTAATTGGCAACAAATTTGGATGAATCATTTAAATCTGTGGCTCCACAAATGAGTGAATTTTTATACGATGACGGCGACGTCCTGAGCTGCAGGAATTACTGACTTTCAAGTTGTTTATAAACAAACGGTGATGTCACAGCGTCCTGGAGTACACATCGTCATCACTGAACCAGTGGGGGGAGGGGCAGCTAAAACAAGATGCTTTTTAACTCAAGTTGATTTTCCATTTTACTACAATCTCCATGTTGTAGTTTCCACATGAGGAAATGATGATGATGATGATGATGAAGTTCTGTTTACGACTGTCTGGACTTTGTCGCCATCTTTGGTCAGGAGAGGAAACTGAGGTGACGTGGGAACGAGCTACATCTTTTATCTCATAAACCAGAGGTCGGCAACGGGCGTGGGCCGAAACTCGCCTGATTATTTTCATTATCTGATTTTTAAAAATGAACAAAATCGATCTCACTCTGAGCAGCAACAGTTTCCCACAGAATCACTTCCTCTTTAGCGATTTTGCCGCAATACTTTATTTCAAGCTATTTTGAGCTTTTATTCTGAAGGTGTGATATGAAGAAAATAACAGAGGTCAGTAAATCAGTCGCTGTACAACATGTGACTGTTGTGGAAGCGTCAAAGCAGCGGAAAGAGAGGAACCACAACTTCCAGTCAGGACTTTCAAAATAAAATCAGAGCGGAAACAGAATGCCCCCCCCACCCCCCCACCCCATTGCATTGCAGATGTTTCATGATGAAGGAGATATGTTTAATAAAAAATCTCCACAGGTATTTGAACTCATCATCTTCAGCAGTGTGATGGCCAGAGTTTAGCTACCCCTCCCTCACCCACACCCCCCTCCCTCACCCACACACCCTCTCCCTCCCCCACGCTGAGGCCAGGAGGTGGGTGAAATGAACAAATAAAATCTGAACCACGATCTCTGAAAGTTTTCATCAGCTGAAATTCAAACAGGATTTTGATCTAAAAAATACATGAAATCAGTTTTTATTTTCTGCCCCAGACTGAGCAGGTACCAGGAGATGAATGAATAATTACCACAGGACACGAGAGCAGAAGTAAATATATCTTCACTCCTGTCCAGCAGAACTAATTCAAACAGACTTTACGTCCAAAAAGAACCAATGAACTGACATTTCATCCTGTTTCATAGAGACTCAGCGTCAGAACTTAAATTCCTGAACACCAGTAGAGGTCCAGTTCTCTACAGCCCCCCCCCCCGCCTTGTAGTTGAGTCCAGTACTTGATCCGGTCTGAACATCTGACAGAACCGCTCCATGTATCTGAGCTAGAAGTCCTTGTTTTTAACAGATTTCAGATTTAAATCCAACAAATTTAATGTGAATCAGTCTTTTTTTTTTAGAGATTTCTTATTGGTGAAGGTGTGAACCGTAACCATGGTGACAAACAGTCACATCTGCATCTGCACAGAAATCCTTTAATTCCATCATCAACATCCTGACTTGATTCTCCGCGGTGTGTAAAGCAAACGCCGCGTCTCGTCCTCAGCTCCTGGTGAGGAGCTGTGAAGTCGCAGAGCTTTAAATCACAATATTTGCTCCTGCGTCGGCATCAAACTCGTTTTAATGAATCCTGTAATGGCTTCCTCATCAATTAATGCAAACCTCGTCGATGCCACCGGCGTCGCAACACATCACAGGAAGAGAGGGAGGACACGGGTGACCTCTGACCCTCAGCGGATCTCCCACCGGACCCCCCCCCTACATCCCATCCCTCCTGGGCTGAGTCAAGGGCATGCACGGATACCCCCCCCCCCTCAGGGTCACTGGGACACGATCTCATTAAAGGCGGCCTGATCTGCAACTGCAATGCAGACATTAAATAGCAGTATTTTTCAATTAGGGCTGACAAATTCAATCAAAATT
>NW_019174768.1:15772-31938 GCF_002260705.1 Seriola dumerili | reverse complement strand
CCCTCCTCACCCACACCCCCCTCCCTCACCCACACCACCCCTCCTCCCCACACCCCCCTCCCTCACCCACACACCCCCTCCCTCACCCACACCCCCTCCCTCACCCACACACCCTCCTCCCCCAGCTGAGGCCAGGAGGTGGGTGAAATGAACAAATAAAATCTAACCACGATCTCTGAAAGTTTTCATCAGCTGAAATCAAACAGGATTTTGATCTAAAAAAATACATGAAATCAGTTTTATTTTCTGCCCCAGACTGAGCAGGTACCAGGAGATGAATGAATAATTACCACAGACACGAGAGCAGAAGTAAATATATCTTCACTCCTGTCCACAGAACTAATCAAACAGACTTTACGTCCAAAAAGAACCAATGAACTGACATTTCATCCTGTTTCATAGAGACTCAGCGTCAGAACTTAAATTCCAACACCAGTAGAGGTCCAGTTCTCTACAGCCCCCCCCCGCCTTGTAGTGAGATCCAGTACTTGATCCGGTCTGAACATCTGACAGAACCGCTCCATGTATCTGACCTAGAAGTCCTTGTTTTTAAAGATTTCAGATTTAAATCCAACAAATTTAATGTGAATCAGTCTTTTTTTTTTAGAGATTTCTTATTGGTGAAGGTGTGAACCGTAACCATGTGACAAACAGTCACATCTGCATCTGCACAGAAATCCTTTAATTCCATCATCAACATCCTGACTTGATTCTCGCGCGTGTGTAAAGCAAACGCGCGTCTCGTCCTCAGCTCCTGGTGAGGAGCTGTGAAGTCGCAGAGCTTTAAATCACAATATTTGCTCCTGCGTCGGCATCAAACTCGTTTTAATGAATCCTGTAATGGCTTCCTCATCAATTAATGCAAACCTCGTCGATGCCACCGGCGTCGCAAACACATCACAGGAAGAGAGGAGGACACGGGTGACCTCTGACCCTCATCGGATCTCCCACCGGACCCCCCCCTACATTCCATCCTCCTGGGCTGAGTCAAAGCATGCACGGATACCCCCCCCCCCCGACGACCCCCGACCGAGCCCCCCCCCCTCCTCCTCAGGGTCACTGGGACACGATCTCATTAAAGGCGGCCTGATCTGCAACTGCAATGCAGACATTAAATAGCAGTATTTTTCAATTAGGGCTGACAAATTCAATCAAAATTCCATAGATTAGGATGAAATGAGGCATGGGTCATTTACAAGGGAATTTAATTGCACGGCCATTAGACAAATAGTACAGCAGTCTCTGTCTCATTATCAATCATGCGGGGGCATCAATAGTAAAAGGTTGTAAGGCAGAGGAGGGGGCAGGGGGGTGTATAAGTGTATGTGTCCGTGCACGGGGAGCGTGCACGTTACAGCGCTGCCACCACCGCAGAGCAGCTAATAAATACCCTCTTTTGTACTTATAAATTATCCAGTTTAATTAACAACATGGATTATGATTGGACTATGATTTAATTAAACCTTTCCTGCATGCAAGCCGAGCACTGCGATCATCCATTATGGGCCGGGGGAAAGGAGGAGGGGGAGGGGGTGAAGGTGTAGTGGTGGTTGGGGTGGAGTGGTGGGGGGGGGGCAGCTGGAGTGTAACACTGCACTAAATGAAGCTTCCTCTAATAGGAGCTGCTTACCTGGTAAGATCATCAGTCGCTGCAACAAGCGGCGATAATCGGCCTGTGAATGGCTGAGGAGCGTTTACTGAAATAAACCCAGACACAGTTTGATGTTAAAAAAAAAGGAGGAGAGAAAACACCCCCCCCCCCCACCCCCTCCCTCCCTGAGCGTTTAGGTCTAAAGCTAAATGGCACAATCTCTGAGAGTTTGCTGATATTACCATCACATGTTGTAAAGTGGAGGGGATGTGGCGGGAAAAGCAATTATGAAACGCTCACCACGGCCGAGAAGCAGAGCAGGGGTAGAAACAGATGCATGGAGGGTGGAGGGGACGTCGCCCCGAGCGTCGACACCGCCCCGACACGATTCAGTCAGAGCAGAGCAGCGTGGCGGTATCAACCTTTTCATCAGCCTCTAAATGCCAGGACACATTTAGTCATACAAACACACACTCGTGGAAACACAGGGCGCTGTCAGACGGACTGAGGCCTGAGCGAGCGGCGAGGCCTGGACCAGAGGAGAGGAAGGCCTCAGCGAGCGTTTGTCGACAGATTTAACCAAACGTTCAAAAACAATCGATCCTGGAGGAAGACGACGTGAAGGAGGAAGTCGTGCTCTGAGACACAAGCTTCAGAAGAGAAAAAACATCATCACCTGGACTGCAGGTCAACCCTCGCAAATCCAGATCCATCAGACCAGGTCTTCATCAGTGAGTCCCCTGCAGACTCAGGTTTCTGGTCTTGGTGACAGGAAGTGGAAGCTGATGTGGTCTTCTTCTGTTGTAGACGTGTTGTTCACTGTGAGGATAAACAGCCTGGTGCTCTACGGTCCCGTTGTTCTGCTCCGGTTCAGTTGATGAGGTTTTAAACTTGTTTTCACACAGATAAATAAAATCAAATGAACCAAAATGCATCATTAGAAACCAGGTGAGAACGTTCTCTCCTCTGATTGGTCAGGAAACACAGGAAGGAGGTTACAGGAAGTGTCGAGCTCAAACTTGTGAGTTCACCTGCTGGTGGAGTCGGATCCAGTTCAGAACAAACAAACCGCTCCAGAGTTCGTTTGGGACCGAGACCACCTCCGTGTGTGATTACGCTTTTCACACCTGCACAAACGAATCGTACCAAGGCGGGAAAACCAACCAGGGTTTGGTTTCATGGACTAAAAAAACCTGACCTGTGTGCAGGTAACCCCTCGCATCAGGTAGTAAACCATCTTTACCTGCTGCTGGACGGAACCATGAATCATGAACAAACTGATTTAGCTGCTGAATTGAACCATTAGAATTAGATTAGTGTGTAACATGAAACTTTTCCCTCTAAAGTCACCAAATTATATCAATAACAAAAGTCGGGTTGAGCGTCTTAAATATCTTTTTTCAAAACGTTCTTGTCATGTGTCAAAGCCTCTGAAAATGAGAGAAAATGAATGGGAATGTATTTTGTGTTTCCAGGTCTTCGGAGCAGAGGAAGGCGCCACATGCATGAAAAACTGTGGAGCCTCGTGATGACTTTGGCTTCAGGTGAGTAAAACATAAGGTTTTTTTCTGTTTCTGGTCTCAGAGGAACATCCACATTAGAGCTGGGCGACAGCAGCTGACTGAGATATTCAGAAAAACCTCTCATCTTTTTAACCGTAAAAGACAAAGACGAGACTGAGCTTCTCTGCTTCCGTCCCAAAGCTCAGATCAATTAACATTTAGAGCGCCGATTGGATTTTTGATTATCAGAGCTGAAAGGGACTCGATTGATTGGCCGCCGAGGTCGCCCCCTGCCCTGACGATGGCTGATCCAGTGAGGGAGGAGGATGATGGGGATTGAGTTTCTTAAGTATGCTCTGGCAGCAAGCAGGGTTAGTATTGATTGTTGCACTGCAGAAAACCTCTGTCCAAACAAGTCATTTAATCCTTGTATGGAGTCCAAAAGTCCACTGGTGGGTTCATAATTTGTCCAGTTTGGTTGCGTCACATTTTTTGAATGATTTTCCAGAAGCAAAATGTAGAGAAAAGAAATATTTACAGAAAAAAATGACAAAGCAACCTATTGATTTTATGGAAATGTGTCCGCACGTATTATTAAATGATTAATTCAGACGTATCTCCATCCTGTAAGTCTGTTGTTTTTGGTTTTAGTGCAGATTCAATGTCTTTGGCAGCTCAGACTGTGAGAAAAATAGAAAATACAGTTGTTAGTTTGAACTGGATGAAAATGCAGGTCAAAAAGTTTCGTAGTTTTCCCCCTTTCTTTGGTGAATGAATTAGTGAGACAGAAGAGACTGTAAGACTTGATTTAAGCAGCATGTTTTTGCAGTGTAACCCGGTCGTCTGCGGCTCTTTAAGATCCCAGTTCATCTGTTCTCGTGTGGATCGATGAAACCAGCAGCATTTTTAACACATGCGTTGTGTGTGCTGCGTCAATGTTGTCAGTGAGCGCTGATTGCTTCTCTTTGTTCATCGTTTCCACAGTTCTTCTTCCTCTTCTCTCGTCCTCCATCTTGTTTCAGTTTTCACCCTTTTCACTTTATACAATATATAAACAATATTTATACGTTCAGTGTATTTTTAAACTTTATACAGGAGAGTCATGTGACCGCAGGTAGGCGGTTCTTCAGGTTAATACAATAAACTTTGCTGCTACTATTAAGTGTTGCCATTTGCCACGATAATTACCGTTTGTACCATTATTATCAGAATACTGGGACGCTCCGTAAGGACACTGGTTTCACTGGGACGCTCTGTAAGCGTCATAGACACTTTGTTAGGACACTGTAATCGTGGGACAGTGGTACTGTGAGACGTCTGGTGTGGACGCTCTGTAGAGACGCTGGTATACGGGGACTGGGACATCAGCCACACACTCAGACTTTTGATCTCATCTTTCTATTTGTAGTTTAGTAAATTCATGTTTCGACACGTCTTTCAGAATAAAAGTCAGTGATCATGTGACTGGAAATTAAAAATAGAAATTAAAGCGTCATGTCTGAGAATTGGACTCATTAAACTCAACTGTAAACCACCTTTATTGCTCACATGATAAAACAGACAACACGAGGAAAGCGGCATTAATTACAAGTCCTCAGATCTATCACATTTTTACAGAATCTCTTCATCATTTTTACGTTTATGAAATTGTAAATTATCTGAACCATGCGGCAAAAACAAGAGAGAAAATCCTGTTTCCCCCCCAAAATAAAAGCACAGTTAAAGCTGAGGCTCCTAATGTGGTCAAATTAACCAACAGTGCCCCCTGTGGGCCAATGAAAACACTCTGAAAAGACGTCTGAAGAAGATGAAGTATCTAAATAAATATGCTAAACAGACACATCCTCTGTCACTGTTTGAGGACATTTAGAGTTCAGTAATTGCTGTGGGAGTTTGGGGAACTTCCTGTCGTCTCCTCGGGGGTTCGGGGCAGGTTTACAGAGCAGAGGGAGGAGAGAGGAGTCTGCCGCTGTGATCTGGACCTTAAAATTCAGACAGATTAAATAGATGAAGCCCTGAGGCGAGAAGCAGGGCTGAGGAGTGGAGCAGGAGGGTCGCAGCCGCTTAAATACAGTTCTGGGAGTCGGCGTGTTGAAGGAGATCTCTGTCATTTTTAGCCTAACCTGTTTTTTCATTTTACTTAATGACTCTCTGAAAAAAATCCTGTGAGTTTCTGTTGATGTGTCCGTAGTGTCAGAGAGCATTTATTTAACTAGAGCTCCATTAAAACAAACCGCATCAGTATGACCTTCTGCAAACACGAGTAGATTTCTGCTCGTTAATTACATGCTACACTGGACACAAATAAGATTCATTTTGAATTAATTATTAATATTCAGTTTATTCAGTTAGGGAAGAACAAGATAATACAAACGTTCAGTGTTTCTTTATTTGCAAACAGAGAAAACATGAATAAAAATGTGAATGTGGAGCAGGAGCATAAAAATGGGCGTAAAATCATTTTCAGATCAGCAGGCAGCAACAAAAGACTCATTTAAAACTCATCATACACAACGCAAAAATATGAATACAATGAATTCTTCAGGGAATAAAGAGAAATTACCTGCTTTTTATATATTTATATATGTATTTCTTAGTTAATACAGATTTTAAAAACACAATCATCGATGACAAGACTTGACATTTATCAAAATTAATTCAAAATAGTCATAATAATTATAAAGTAATGATAAATAACAGAGAAAAATGAATGTAGAGGTAGCGTTGTTACCCCTTCAGCTCCACATAGAAATACAAACACTTACTTTAAAACAGAATACAAAATGTAAATCCAGTGATCTCAGACTGTATTTGTCTGCTGGATGCCGGTACACTGAGCAGCTGTTTATCTGTTTGTTTTACTGCTTTCCTGTGTCTTTGTTAAAGAAACTCACGTCAGTAGTGAACCGTGTGGTCGTTTGTTGAGCAGATGGAAATGTGGCGAGTTTTGTTTGATACAGTTTTGATGCACTTTGTCGTGTCGATTCGTCTCTGTCGTCTTTAAAGTTCTGGATTCTGGCACAAAGTGAAAACTAAAGGAATATGGTGTTTTTGAAACAGTTATCAGTGTGTTGAAATACAGCTCATGATTCTTTTCATGTACGAACGGACAGAAAATAGTGAAGAGAGAGACCAGGGTGATGTCTTCAGGTGTCTCAGGAGGAGGACGTGCGGCGACTGCGCTGCAGGTCTTGGCCTCATGGTGATGACGTGGAGCTCCCCGCATCACACGAAACAGGAATAAGTGAAGTCGTAACGACAGCTGGTCGCGAGAGCTGAAAATCTGCTTCAGCTTTCACAGTTTTAAGTCAAACATCCATCAACCTGCTTCAACTTTCCAACCCTGCTCAGCAGCTCAAAGCAGGTGTGCCTGCAGCCGGTAATGACTGTTATTACACACAGAAACCAGCCTTCCTCCCTCTTTAGGCCAATACATGTGAAGGCACACAGCTCGACCTTTGACCTCTGTGCGTAAAAACACGCAGGTAAATATATGCTCTCCGCCGCGGCAAACCCAGAGAATTAGAGACGACCACGGCCGGGACAGACACGGGTTCAGCGGTCCAGACGGTGGAGGAAGAAGAATCAGACGGCGAGCTAATTAGATCTGGCGAGATGTTCACCTTCTCTCCCACACACAGGCTAAAAAAGAGTTATTTAATTATTACAGCCTTAATTACTGCTGGTACAATCACCGAAATAGGATGCGAGGAGACGGCGGCTAAAATTGGGTTAGAGCTGCCTCGTTGTGCCGGTTTCCTCTGGGTTAACTGTGTCGGTTTCCATTAGCGACATGAAGGCACCGCGCGAATCTGCCTGTCTGCTCGGCTGCGAGGGAAGACGAGAGCGGGAGCGCCGGCGCCATGAAAACCAACCTCTGTGCGTCTGAGAGGCTTCACATGAATGAGCGCATTGTCTTTAAAAAAAAAAAACCCTCAACGGCTCTGATTCTGGTTTTCTCACAAGAAGCGTCTCACTCCTCTCTCCCTGCGTCCTTCACTTGTCTTCATTACCTCCATCAGCTGTGTCTTCCGGTGTCCTTGTTGGTTTTCACGGTCGTTTGGAGATCTGAGATGTTGCTCTTTCTTCTTAAAATCAGATTTCATGTATCAGTTAAAAGGTGAGAGGTCAGTTGTAATGTGTTTGTAATCTGTTGGTTAAACACAGACAGCCTGTCAGCCTGAATTCAGGGTTTTCTGCCTCATTTTGTCTCATTTTTCCTTCGTTACTACCTGAAGTCATTAATTTATTCTCTAATTCATTCCTTTACTTATGTCCTTTGATAGATGAGGAAGAAACTATACTTTGTGTTTTCATTCACTAAACTGTTAATAAATTCTATTAATTAATCCAAACCACAAACACAGGAGGAAGTAGTGCATTTAGGAACTATTTTCAGCGGTGGATTAATCCACGTTTGGTGCTGTAGTGAATATTTGGGGCAGCAGGAAGGTGAAGAGGAATGAGATTTATCATATTTAGATTTGTCCTTTAAGATATTTTGATGAGTTTTGATGACTAAGACTCATGGGAGTTGTAGTTTCTGAGTAATTTATCTTGGAGCAGAAAATGTGAGTCACATGTTTCAAACAAAGACGTTGTGAAATTTTAGAGTTTAGAGCTTGTAAGTGTTTTGAATTCTTTCCGTGTGAAAACTGTGGCTGTTTAAATATTAAACTCCTGACACTGTATTTGTAGTCTGTGGTAATTTCCCACCCAGACTGTGATGCTCATTTAAAACAGCCTCTGTGGGAATGAAGTCAGTCTGAGCTTATTAGACCGTCACACTCTTTGTAAATCCCTCTGGATTTGATCATCAACTCAAATTCAAATTGAAGCAGTTTTTTTTTTGTTGTGCTCGTCTGATAAAGAAAAGAAATATGATTTTCTGTTTATGTAGAAAAATCACATCAGAATTGAACATTAGAAACATTTGAGGTTGAGTTGATCTCTCTCTTTGGTGTGGTTCTATTCTCTCAGACGCTGGGCTGAAAGAGCTGTGACAGATCGCTGGCTCAACATCAGGCAGCATTTAGTTCTGCTTCATTGTGTCAGGTAAGAGGCTGTAATGAGTCCGACAGTCGAGGGGTTTCCAAGGCAGAGAGACGGGGCAGAGAGAGAGAGAGAGAGAGAGAGAGAGAGAGAGACAAATGTAGTGTTAAAGGAACAGTACGCCATTTTGAAAATCATCAATTAGATCAGTTTCATCTTTGTGTTCAGTGCAGAGATCCAGATGTGCTTAGCTTAGCACAAAGACGGGAAGCACTGTGTGTAACTGTTTACTGTCAGATTTTTAGGGAATCAAGTCTCACAGCTGTCGAGTTCAAATCCATGAAAATGAGCCTGTTGATGAAATAGACCGGCAGTTTAACCAGATCATTGAAACACGACTTTACATCCTGTTACCTTCAAAGTAAAGTGTGTCAGAGCGAGTTTGTCGGTCATTGTGTTCCTCCTTGCAGTCTCTGTGTCAGTGTTGTTCTGTTTATCACAGACGTCACCGTGACTCTGAACGAGGTTTTCACACTTGTAGAAAATAATGATCCGGCAGCTACAGTTGCAGTCATTGTCCTTTAACGAAGCAGGTGAATGGTATGAATGTAACTTTAAAGGTCAAAAACCTACATGTGATGCTTAGCAGTTAAAAAGTTGAGCCCTACATGTTGTTTATTGTTGTTTAATGAGTGTTTAAGGGAGTTCAATTGAGTTTATTGTGTATTTAAATGGACTCTGAGGGGGGGGTCAGGGTTCATATGAAGTTGTGCGTGCACAGACTTAAACACCATCGAAGTGATGTTTGTGAAGTAGTTTGTGGATCATTCCAGATTGTGACAGAACAGATCGTACCGTGTTGCGGCAGTGAAGCAGATTTCATTTGAACTCGCGATGGCGTGAACATATAAACCTGCTCTCACTTGTGCTTCATGTTAATGAGGCCGCTGAGTTTTTGATTCAGAGAGGAAACGGTACAGAGACGGAGAAGTCAACAGCCACGTTAACCCCTGGACATTCAGACGTTTGATGAAGCGGCGAGCGCCGGCCTCCCCTCTCCACGGATCCAACATCATTATCCAGGAGAGAGACAGTATGTTTCGGCCCGCACCGCCGGTAATGAGCCCTCGCCGATCATCCCTCATGCCGTAATTAGCGGCAGGCCCGGCACTCGGGCCCCCCGCTCGCCGCTAATGGAGTGAACAAGGCAGAAAACGAGCACTATTAAGGCTGGACATGAATTCCAGTTCGCCACGTGAAACCCTTGAAACATAATCGTCTTCATCATTCAGCGCTCCGACTCCGGCCTCCTTCGGATCGCTGCCTCGTCTTCCGTCTCCAATCAAAGCAGGATGGATCGGGAGAACCACGGCGAGATCGTGTCCCTGGCTTCCTGTCTTCGTCTCCAGGTGGGAGACTTCAAATCTGAGTGTCCTGTATCCACGTGTACAAGACACACACATGTGGCAACATATATTCAATATAGACAAAGCCTCGGTTCTCCTGGGAACAGAAACGGTTTTATATCCTTGTTCCTTTTTGTCCTGACCACAGACTGTAAATAAAGATGGACGTCACCCACAGGTTTCTGAAGCTCCACCGTTGCCATCTTGGCAGTGCCTGACTCTGCCCCTGACTCCCAGCTAATCCCAAAATGGAAGAAGAGGTGGGGCGAGTTTACGCTCACCCACCTGTCACTCAAAGAGGCCACGCCCTCAATTCTCCATAACTGTAGTCCTTAATAAGGTTGATGACCTGCAGTGTGAACTGTGGGACATTTTATATGATTGTGATGTTTGTTCTGGACTCATCACAGCAAAGCGTCTGAATACTTTTGTAAATGTTTGTCGTTATTGATTATTGACTATAGATTGTTGGGCAGAGTGAAGTGAAGGTAACTGCAAAGGAGACAAAGTGAGAATCAGAAGATGTTGAAATTTAGGGAATAATTCATGAATGAATTTTACATCTTGTGTTTTGGCTGATGATCTGCTCCAGATGAGAGCAGCACATGTGCAGAGGTCAAAGGTCAAAGCCACATCGTGATAGTGTGTGTGTGTTTGAAATGTGAGGAAGGCAATAAGAGGAGTGATTATGAGTGTCTGTGAGCATGTTTGATTTGTTCACGGGTGTCACCTGTATGTGATGAGTGACGGGGGGCGGAGACATGTAATGTCAGTGGTTTACAAGGTCAGGGCGGCGATTGGCTGTGTGATCGTAGCAGAGCGAGGGAGGGTGGGGTCAAGGTTGGAGCTGGTGACGGATGTGATGATCACATCATGTTATAACTTACAAATGGCTCCTTTAAAGAGAAGGATGGAGAAATGAAATGGGAGAAGAGGAAGCTGCAAATGTTCACATGTGAAAAAGTGGTACCATCAAACCTAAACCATTAATGGATCATCATATTTGCATACAAATTGATTAATTGATTGAATTTTGTCTTTATGTAAAAATCTGAGTCAAGATATGTTTTTATTTTGGTGATTTTCAGCAGGAAAGTTTTTCATGGTATTTTCATGATTCATACAGAAACACACACACACACACACACACACCTCTCCATTCTGGATCAATTAAGTGTTCGGGGGAACAGAGAACAATTAGCCAGCTGGCTTTTATGAAACAAAGCAATTAATGTTATGCTAATAAGTCAGATTTTGAGCAATTCCAGATCATTTGCTAATCATTCGCTAATTACTTTGATGACTCTTTAGTGCATGGAATTATGACCGATTAATCGGACAGATCTGGATGTTTAACAAACGGCTCTGAGCTGCTGCAACATCTGGATGTCAGTCAGTCAGATGATGTCACAGATTCAGTGTAAATAGGAGCAGTAAATACTTCAAATCCAATAATATAATAATATATTAATCTGAACATGAAAGTGAAATAAAGATGTTGAAAGTGTAGACGATTTCATGTTGCAGCAGCAGGTAACAGTTGTGATTGTAAATTCAGTGATTTTAAAAGTATGTAGTTGTAAAAATGAATCAAGCTCAGTTGACGTATGAAGTGAGGTTCCAGCTTCTCATATTTGATCATCTGCTGCTTCTCCTTGTCAGTTGCGATAGTAACTGAATCTGTAGTTAGTGGCACAATCTTCATTTTGAAGATGAAAATCCAGTCGGACATGTTTCTAAATCAGCTCACTAATGTAAAACACTGTATCCTTATTTCTGTCAGCTGGGTTTACTGTCTCAGTAAATGCGCTAATGCTGCTTCCCTCTGGGGGTCAGCCGGGGTCGATGTTGAAATTCAGATGAGTCTCCCTCCCCTTCCAGCCCGATCTGACAGGTGAAGCTCCTGCAGGGTCCTCCCCCCTCAGTCAGTGGATGTAGTTGCTAATCACAGATGCATCTCTTTAGTGGTACAAGCAAGGAATAGGTTGTGTCTTTTTAGGAGGAAAGTGGAGTTAAAGGTGGATAAAACCTTAAATTTACTGAGTCAGAGTCAGTTTGGTGAAATAACTGCAGTTTTTTTATTTTCTCTGTAACGCGTAGGTTGTATGAAACTGGTGAAAATGAGCACTGCGGTGAGATGGTGGCTTACAGGTTGGAGTGTCCGGGAGAGAGAGCAACTTAAGGTGGAACTTTTCCTTCCTGAGCCAGTGTGGCTGAAAACAGGCGAAGGTGCCATTAAGAGGCAGCTGTTGTCCCCCTCAATTACAGCCGGCTGAGCTGCAGCTAATTGTCGTCCCGGCCCCGCAGAGGTCAGAGCTGCTGGCTAATCACAGACCCCGGTGGGCAGGGGAGGGTTGGAGGTTTTAAGTCGACGGTGAGCGAGTTTATGGCCTCCTCTGAAAACAGAAGCCTGGGTCGTTAGTCGCATAGCTGCCTTCGCTCCTCCCATGCATATATCTGCACTCAGGAGCTCTTCATTCATAACTTGATCTTTAAATCCATGTAGAGATCAGATCAAAAAGATGCAAAACCTGTCTGAGAATGATCTTTAGTATCAAAGTAATCCAGTGAGATTCAAAGGGAAATCTACCACAGGGGGAGCACTGGGACTGAACCTGGGCAACCTCCAACACTAAGGCTGTTTATAATGCAGTGGGATGAAATGTCCCTGAAGTGAAGGCCACTGTGTGTCATGGTTACTACACACCCAATCCATCTATGAGAAACCCAATGGAGGAAGGTAGATAATTACAGCGTCTTTTGCTCTTTGTACTGCAGCTTTTTCTGTGTCGTTGGTTGAAGTGTAAATGGATTTAACTGCCCATCAGTTGGTCAAAAATGAAATCAATCTGTCATTGACAAAAGTATTGGGATGCCCATTTGGCTGTGATTGCAGCTTTGAGTTGCTGTTGTTGTTGTTGTTGTTGTTACTGTGGGAAGAACCTAACCTGAACTTGATTCCTAAATGTATATTGGACTTCATGGTTTGGTTTTTGTCCTCACTTGCTATGTGAGATATGAGACCTTATGGGCACAAGGGTGTCCAATCAATTGAGTGTGCCACAAATGAAAAATGAAGTCAAAGCAAAACAGGAAGTGACACAAACAAAGGGTCTGAACACTTGTAGTTTTGTAAGAATCTGACCCGTTTCTATTGAAATCTACAAACAATAATGTTGCTGAGACCTGAGAGGTCTGATGAGGAGGGAATATTTAACAGGTCAGGGCTGCGGTGTGTTCAACGTGACAGTTAAGGAGTGGGAGAGTCCTCTGAGGATTTGTCCTGGGGACTTGATGTCACTGGGCTGCCCACCCCCAACCCCCGACTCTGCAGACCTGCTCACTGTGTAAATGATGTTGTTGCAAACATGAAAATGTTGCATTTCTTTCTGTATTTGGGTTGTGCTGTAATCTGACTTCCTGTTTGAAGGTGGAGTTGATGGATAAAAGGAAAGTTTAACAGTGCCAAAGCAGAGCAAAACAATGAATCTGTACCAGTGAAGTGTTTGTACTGACTTTCCCTTCAGGTATGTAATGTTTTACATGAATATCACATACATACACATAAATAAATACATATAGATGTAGACACGACACATGAGCAGGAGGCAGATAGGCAGCAGAAAACAAAGAGCTCAGAGGGCTGTGAAGCGATCCACTAATTACCACTTCATTCGGTTATCCGTGTGTGCGTTTATCTCGGCAGCCCCTCTGGGACCACAACTGGAGCAAACCCAGCGAGGCGTCTTGCCGCTCGGGGGCCTTTTTCTTGCGTGAACAAGGCGGCGGTCTGGACACTTTGAATAATTGGATTAACAGTGAGAAGCAGATAAGGTGATGGAGTTTATTCCGCTCTGTGAACCCACCTGGACTGCAATCTTGTCACTCTGCTTTGATATCAAGGGGGGGGGGGGGGTCTCAGTATAATATGTTTAAAAATGTCATAGTGTAGTAAGGTATGTAAATGTCTTTAGTATGAAGTTTGTTGACAGAACTTGGACAATCAACCTACATGTGATGAACTTATATTATTATTATTGTATTATCTATATATATTTTTTAACAAGGTCTGTTGGTTTTGTCTTGTTTCTTCTACAGGAGTCCTTGTAAGATGGTGGTGTTTCACAGCCAGTGAGATGAGATGGAGAGGTGATCCGTGACATGGGAGTGTTGATACTGGAGCTGCCCAGTTAAGTGTTACCTGATGTCAGGTGAGATAGAAGCTGGAAGTCATTCAGTATGTTGCATGTACAACTTCATGTGTTACGTGGTCTACCTAGCTGTTGGCATATGAACTCTGTAGCCCTTAGTTTATTCACCATCTTACAGTTGATGTCCTTACTGAAGGCTGTCCATTGGTTCTTATGAACAGACTCTAAGTTGTTTTCAACCTCTGTAGCTGTGGAAATAGTTTTTCTGACTCTGCAGTAGGTGATGTACTACTACAACTACAACAAGAAGAAGCATGACTATTTGAGATCAACAGCCAAAGTCTACAGTCCTTGGTTTGTATCTTTGACTTGTGTGTGCTGTATTTTAACTGTCTAGCAGTAGAAGCTACATGCAGTGTGGTGAAGAGAAATGAGTGTTGATGTGTTGATGCTGGATGTTTGACAGTCCCACTTGTTAGATCAACATGGATGAGAGGTAGTAAAGGTGCACACTGTGAAATGTGCAGTTCAGTGTATGTAGTGGGTTAATTGTGCTGTGGCACCACTGGTTTGCTGATGTACCTGTATTGTGATTATTCAGGTATTTATCTTTGTACTGTTTGTTGTTGTGGTAGGTCCAGCTGGTCTGCTGCTCCTCAACTGTGAAATGGGGGAAGAGGAGTTTTGATGTACTGCTACAGAGGGTCCAATTGGAGATGTCTGACTATTTGGTGAGGAGCATCTCACACACTTACACGTGCATCATGTAGTATGAAGTGTGTGAGGGAGCCAAAGATGTTTGTGGTGAGGAAGAAGTCAGTCAAGTGTTTAGGCATAAAATGTGAGATAATGGAAGAGAAATCATTGTATTGTTTTGTGTCTTTATTGAGCATTGACAGTGGTGGGAGAAGTCAGTGAATCCTTGGATGTAACAGCTGGTTGAATCTCATTTGGCTTGTGGTGCTGCTCAGCCAGGAGATATTGTTTGGTTATACTGTTATTAGTAATCAATGAGGGAGGCAGATAACTGATATGCTAACACTGAGGATTGTAGCTGTGGTGTCAAGGAGTGCTATTTTGTTCAGGTCATTTAATCAATGACCCCCCCCACTGCTGAAAAAAATCCTAGAGGAAACACTGAAGTGACATGTTTAGGACTTTTGAAGTGACTTGTTGATGATTTTTATGTGTGAACAGTTTTACACAGAGCTTGTATTTTTACTGGAGTAAAAAGTCCTTTCCCTAACAGCAGCTAGGTAGTGTGTCTTCTTCAGGCTGTGGAGTTTATTACTGCTCTGTGTTTTAGTGATTTTCAGTAATTCAGCAGGTATTTGTGTTCTGTTTAGATGAGTCAGTGAGTTTTTAGTGATTGCTTTTCTCTTTGTCTTGCTCTGTGAGGTGTGTTGTAGTTGTAGTAGTAACTTGAGTGTAGGGGATAGTGATTTGTATGTCATCTATAATGATGTCTGCTGTGCTTGTTAACTGGAGTCAATGTAGCTTTTGGTGTTTTGGGTTGGAGTATGAAGGTTTTGTTTGGAGAGGAAAAGTTTTCTCTGTGTTGTCCAGAATTTCACGAGCTCCAATGATTGTTTGATGTCTTTACTCAGAACAGAGGGAGGGACTAATGGACATTTGTGTGCTGATGTTTGCAAAGTGTTTATTTTGTGTTTGTGGTCTTGCAAGGGAACAAGCTGAGAGCCAGGGAGGAGCAAGTTCCGTGTCCAATCAGGAGCATCAATGAGGCGCACCTGTGAAGGCTCAGGTGCTGAGCTGTGATTGGCTGTTGGCAGGTGGGGAGCAATCAGCGGTGTGGTACTTGAGCAGCAGTGCACCGCTGGAGCGTCAGCCCAGCGTCAGCCCACGTGTCGCCCCCGTGTTCAGACCTCCGTGAGTGAAGACCAACGGGAGTAAAGACCTGCGAGTCAACCTGCGCGAGTCCACCGAGCAGGGGACGCCGGGGACGCCCTTACGCCTTTTCACATGCAAGTAAGTCTCTCTTCTAACATTTCCCTCATTGTCTCTGCCATGTGCTTCATTGCTCTCAGCTGTGTAGCATGAAGGAGCGCACGGGTGCACTTGCTGGGAAAGCAAAGACTGAAGACTGAAGAGATGTCATAGTATAGTAAGGCATCAAAATCTCCTAAATGCTAAAATGACATGTGACGACCCCTCCCCCGGGGCACTAGGGATCCATGTTTGTCTTTGTCTTTGCTGCTTTCCTTTCAGGTGCTGGATGCAGGGATCAGCCTGATGTGCTACACCTGAGCCCAGTGTGCTACATAACGTCTTCTTGGCTCTCTGACCTGCAACTCACAGACCTGATGGCAGTTGTGGCCTTTCTTTTGCTTATTGTATTGCAGTTATTTGTCCACCAGCATCACGTTTTCCATTTCTTAAATAAATCTTCTGAAAGTTGTGGCTTTGGTAGCCACTTCCTGAGTGTGGCTGTAACATTGAAGAAAAAGCCTGATTTCCCCTGTCTATCTCCCTCATTCAAAATGGCCACCCCCCCCCCCCCCCCCCC
>NW_019174768.1:1177-14679 GCF_002260705.1 Seriola dumerili | reverse complement strand
AAAACAACACTGAACCACATGTTTGACTTAGATGTCAAAGCTCAGACTGGCATCAAATATTATGCCCACATTCCCAGCAGCCAGCCAAATATCATTGGAGAGGTCGCCAAGATTTGCACTGACAGAGCTGATGGAAGATGGAGGCCCAAACACAATTACTTCAGTTTTATGATTGTCAACTTTGGAACATCTGGAATTTCATGTCTGAAAGGCAAGAGGTCAAAGTCACATGGATTTTAAAAAAATAATACACAACTGGGTGTCATCAGCATAAAAATGATTAAGACACATCACCCAATCAATCAACAGAAAAGGTTCCATTTGTTTGAAATATAGAAGCATAATAGGGTAAGCGCTGAGCCCTTAATGCCTACCCATGTTTCTACACAATGTAGAAGAATACTATGACCCCCTGCATCAAATGCAGCAACTCAATCTCAAACAAACAATTAAAAGCAAGTAAAAACAAACCATTGTCAGCAGCCAACAATAAGTCATTTGTAACCTTAACAGGGGCTGTCTCTGTACTATGGTGACCTCTAAAATGTCAAACAAACTGAATGGAAAACCCACAAAAACACAAACTGTGTTTGTTTGAAATATTGCTCATTTCATATTGCTAACAGTGCTGACATTACTTTTGACAACTGATTTTACTTTGAAAATGGACCTACAGGAAGCTTATTTACTATTATAGCAGTTTCACAGTATTTTCAAACTTTACACAACAATAAATCAAAATGATATCATGAAATGATTGCAACCTAGGAGGTCATGATGTAACATTTAGATCAGCGTGTTTTCCTTGTTTGTCTTTTTACAGTGACAGTATCATATCACAGCATTACAAAATTAAGTGTGAATGGTTGTCTGTCTCTATGTGTTTGCCCTGCAATGGACTGGCGACCTGTCCAGGGTGTACCCCACCTCTCACCCAAAAACATGCTGGGATAGGCTCCAGCCCCCTGCAACCCTACTAGAGGATAAGCAGAAGAAAATTGATGGATGCATGGATATTCCACTCAAATCATCAACATATCCAAATTTTTTAAGGTAAACACAAGAAACTTGTGCTGTAGAAAATGGACCAGACTCAGTGAATAGCTCCCTAAGCTTAACATCCTATAGTCCTATGATAACTATCAATTCAGCTATACAGACTAATGAGCAGTGATAACTAACATGTCTTTGGGGTCATCAGGCGGGAACCTCCTTTCACCAGTGTTTCGTCTAGTTGGTCCCACAACACCTCCAGGAAAAACAGGTTACACTCACTAAGGAGATCCCCTTCTCATCAGATCATGGATCCTGAAAGGTTCTATTATCAATCTCCCTTGACGGCACCACACTTCAGTTGTCAGTCACCTGGGACCCTTCCGTCAATCACAATCTCCCTGGAGGCACCCACACAGCATGCTAACCACCCAGGGACTCTTCCTCCAATCGCAATAGCAATCTCAATCCTCATGCTTATCTACTATACAACAGACAGTAGGAACAGTTTCAAACAACATTTTGAGTAAATACCAATGGGCAGAATTTTGGTGAAACAGGCTTCTGCTTACCGCTGTTCAGTTAGAGGCCTCTCGTTGTCTTCCGTATTCCACTTGTCTGTATCGTCTGTAACAAAAATGTTCCCTTTAACAACTGATCATACCATCTATCGTCCTGCCTTCATCACATCGGGGGTCACCAAATTGTTGAGTCCACTATTATTTCGCAGCAAAACCGGACTCGCGTGTTCATTTGATGAAGTATGCAGGACACAGATTTAAAGTTCAACACATCTAATTTATTAAAAGTATAGCCAAGCATAGAAGTTTGAGATTGCTTACAGAGCTCAGGACTCACACTGCTCTCCTCTCACCAGTCTAAACAGAGTGCAGTACTTCCTTGTTTCAGTCATTCATTCTTATACACATTGTCTGTGTAACAGGGTCACTCCGCCTCTTCTCTCTTCACACCACCCTGACCTGAACCTGTTATTTAAACATGTCATATTTGTACTTTCTTGTCTGTCCCTGCACATAATTCTGCAATCTCAAACAGCATTCAGTGTCACAATGTTCATAAACAATCATAATCATCACTTCAAGGCAGATTTGCCTTTTTAATCAAACAGTGCATACAGTTGCAAACATAACATATCCCTTCAACAGTGATCACTGGCGTCCCAGAGTCACTCCCCTAATGCCAGCCATCACTGCTCCTCACACCACAACTATTTTCTCCTTTGTCTTGCCTATGCTACCACAAACAACACTATCATCAACTAGGACAAAACACACTAGCAGATTCAGCAAACAAACTCCCCTAACCAGTTGGAGAAAGTGGCGGCCATTTTGAATGAGGGAGGTAGAGTCAAGGAGAGATGCCTTTTTAAGCTAAACTCTCCCCCGCCAGATTAGGCTGTGCTCTACCTCCCCCCTACTCCCCCACTCTCCAACAACTCACCTAAAACAAACAAACTCACCTAAACAGTCAAAGACACACTACAGACCAATTCAAAGCAATGCAAACAAACAATACAAGCCACCTCACCTGGACTAACCGCATGGTCTCAAAGAGGCTCACACAGGCCACACCCCCCACTTAAAAACACTTCCTCTTCCTGGATTTTCTTCCTTGCTTCTCCTAAGAAATAAATAAATACATACATGTGCTCAGGACACATTACATCTCTACATAGAAAATAGCTTTTTGCCGCTGTCTTATGTTTAAAATCTGGTTTCAGAACCTTTAACAAGGTCAATCTGGTGTAAAGCCACTTTACCACGCATACCTCTTTGGTCCTGGTCCATAAGGTCTGAGAGCTGGTATTTCCATCCAGGCAACAGCAGCTGACCAAGAACACCTGGTCAACACAAGAACAAACACTTGAAACACTTGCAGGCAAACATGGCACAGGGTTAGGGCACAGAATATTTACTGTTTCTCAGTAAGCCTACTTTATATAATGTATTAAAACATATCTTTTAAAAACAATAAAGTATTAATAAGATGTTGGAATAAGCTACCTCAAGTAGCTACCTCAGTGTCTACTTGAAGCTAAATCGTGCCAAATAACAGCATCTAGCCTAACTCCTATTCATGATCGTCACCTTTTCCCTTCCACCTAAGCTACACTCAGCATTCACCTTAGGACTTCAAAACAAACAGCATTTATAACATGGGTCAATTATACATTGGTAAGGCTATTGAGACATGTCACATCCCTCAAAGTGTCATACCTGGAAATAGCAGAACAGGATCTCACCTGATCTACTATTTACAGGTGCCACACTTTGCTAAATCTATTAACCCCAATTTTCCTACTTTGCCGCAAGACTCATTATGACAAAAAGCTGGCTACACAAAAGCTAAAAGGATTTATGTCCACAATATATCACATTATCATCTCAGTTACTGAGACTAACATTGTTTGTATCAAAGGGGGTTAAGGGGAAAAAAATAAATAAACTTGGTGTAAGGAACCAGGCCATAATCTGGGGCCCCTAATTAATAAAAGTTCATCATCTGCATACTTAAACATATTACAATATAAGGTACAAAGAAATGTAATCGTTGCATTACATGTCATAACACACCTGCAGATCTTACACACATCTTTTGGTCCTGCTCACAACTGACAAACTACTGGAATACACTATTCAAGTTCCTTTCAGAATCACTACATCTGAATCTTCAACCCGACGCCTTCATGTGCATCTTTGGTGTCCAGCATGACAAAGATCCAACCTTCAATAATAAACATAAAGATACAATTGCTTCCTCAACCCTTTTGGCAGGTAGGAGAATCCTGATGGATTGGAAATCACCCCGCTCCCCGAGCACTTCTATGTGGCTGAGGGACATTTCCAAAATTACAGAAAATAAAGTTCTCACTCCCCCCCCCGCCATTTTTTTCCCTTCCTTAACAAATCCTCCTGCAACATGTTACTCGTTGTACTCCATATTCCAGGTACTGATACTGTAAAATGTTTCACAGACTTTTGAGGCAGTGCCATTTCTTTGGGGGAATTGAGAAGGAAGAATCGATGGGGGAATGATCAAGGGAACAAAACGTAAAAATACATATACATGATATTACTGTGCCCTTTGTGTACTTCACAATAAACATAAAGTGCCAAAAAATAAAAAGGGTTTCTTGCCTCCCAATAGGAAGTCAACTGCCCCATATTCTAAGTTCATTAGTAAATGCTATGTGATTTATGCTCAGTAACACCCCATGCTGTTGTTTTGACCTGTGATGGAACTGCTTCACTGAGCAATAAAGAATATATGGAAACTTTACTGTTGTTTCAATAATTCCGTTTTTTCACCGCTGAAATAAAGCTGTCACAAGGTTTATGATTTATACCACAAACATACCAGTCAAACTGGGAAATGTACACGTATACATTATACTTCAACCAATTTAAATCTTTGAAGAAAACACAAACTGACATAACCTTTAACATCTACACCCACATGAAGGAAGTTACTCTAATCGCCTCCTGAACATACATGAAGCATATGGATGAATTCAACTAAAAATGATGAATTCATTTCAGTTTGTGCTAAAACCTTGACTTGATTCAACAACAAAAAGGACTAAAGAAAGAGCTCCCTGCAGCGTAATCCCCCTATCGCAACAATCACACTTTGAGTTTAGAAGTGGAGAACGTCTCCTGAAGTTGGGTCAAGGTGGGTCATTTCTCTGTACAATATAAAAATAATAATTCAATCATAATTATCATACGTTTGATTTTACCTTTTTTACAATTACAGAAGACATCCACAAAAATGTCATTCACTGCAACTACATTACTTTGGTTTTATTTGAGGTTATCTATGTATACTACATCATGTTTGTACATTGAATTTCACACAGACACAAAACTGGGCACTAGGGTTGTGCCGATGGACGATTGCGGATTGCTCTTGACTTTGAAACATCAAGACATGCTTGACTTATTTCCCCACTAATGTACCAACTTATTATTTGTAGTATTAATGTGAGCTGGTAAAACTTCATGCACCCAGAATAAACTGGAACCAGAAACTGCTATACCACAACATACATTTATTTACAATACATGCTCCAGTCAACAAGCAGCGAGGGAGTTTTGCTAAAAGGACACAATGTCGGCCTCGCTGAAGGAGTAACGGGACAAAATATACAATTCAGTGAATCCACTCAAACATTAACAAACAAGCCAAAAAATACAAAAATAATAAAACAATGTGGAGCTACACTGCACCTTAAGGAAGCCTAAAGTATAGCGGCATAAATAAAACAACCTCATTAATCACAAAACACAGGGGGGGAATTCCACTTAAATCAAATCAAAGTGACAGAGAAGCAGGTGCTTTAGTCACACAAATAAACACACACGCACGCACGCACGCACGCACGCACTCACTCACTCAATGAAAACGACTGAAAACGGAAGTAAGTCAAAAGGTTTCGCATAAAGACAGTGCTAATGCTAATGCTAAAGCACGCAGCTAATTACTTAGCTCGTTAGCCTTACCTTTGCGCCGCAGGTGTGTTCTGACAAAAGCTGCTCCGTTTCTTTTTGTTTTTGTTTTTTTTGCTCCGTCTCATTCTAGTAAACAAACTTCTCCAGTAATGACGTCTTTCACGGTGCTAGCAAACCACAGGGACGAGAAGACCGCTCCAATGTTGCTTTTACTCTGTGTTTTCATTAGTTTTTTCCATATTTGTTTCTCCCGGTGTCACGGCGCAGACGTCAGCCAACGTCCGCGCACAAAAACCTGAATGGTCGGCTGACTCTGGTCTGCCTAACGACCGCTTCTGATTGGTGGAAATAACTTATAATTTCAATCAGCAAATGTTGGACTGGTAATTACTGACAGAGACCACTGGGAGGAGCAGTGGTCATGATAGTTTCTTTGTGCGTCTCCGTTACTGTAACATCCATCCACATGAATGTTTGTATTAAAGACATCACTGTTGGTATCAGTGTGATTAACATCAGTCATTAGTACAATTCTAATAACAACATTAAAGTATCATTGTCAAAACACTTGATGCCGTCTCTGTTCATCAATCTGACACCATGCACTTTATCTTTTCACCACCAGAGGGCGCCACATCACCATCAATGAAGAGTCAGAGTCGTGTGAAGTGACACAGACTCACAGAGGAACTATCAGATCTGACATCAGGAAAGACATTGAGTCTGTTTTATTTAGACGGGTTGTGAATCAGGTCTTGCTGCGATGGAGGGAAATGAAAGAGCAGATTCTAATGAAAAGTCATTCTTAGAGAAAGGAGAAATAAATCTGAATATGTCCATTGGGAGAGTTCAACACTAAAAGGAAACGACAAACACTGAGAATGGAAAAGAAAGCATACAATTACTTCTCACTTCAACTTCAGATCAAAATCTGTTGTTCAGAAACGTGTCAGGATGTTGTGAAATGAATCAAACGGAGGCTGGAGCTCTGTGGGTTGAACAGGTCTTTACACATTATAGGAAAACATCCCACTGGTATATGTGAGTGTGCAAGCTTTCAGAAAGTCCAGCATGTTTTCTTAAAGCGTAGTCAACACAACATTGAAGGAAAACGTTTCATAAGACATCAATCAGACCGTATTACACCTAAGCCAAAGGCAGTAGCTCATGACCTGGGCTACTGACCTATAACTATAACTTTAACTACACTCAAGCTGCTGTACAATTGAATTCTCCCTAGAGGATGAATAAAGTATCTATCTATCTATCTATCTATCTATCTATCTACTCTATCTATGTATGTATGTATGAATGAATGTGAATGTTTCCATAAATAGCAATAGAACGACCACAAATGCAGCCTTTGTTACGCTACTAAAACAGTGAAGGGAAGAGGAATATTAACAAAGTGTGCCAACCGCTTAACCTGAACCAAATGAGATGTGTGTGGTGTGTACTGCATGTTTCAGTTGGTGACGGAGCCGCTCAGTCACTCACGCACACACACACACACACACACACACACACACACACACACACACACACAAAACCAACATACCCACACACACACACACACACACACACACTCACTCACTCACTCACTCACTCACTCACTCACTCACTCACTCACTCTCTCTATCATTTTTCATCTCTAACTTATAATAAATAACAAATAAATAACTTTAGTCAATCCAAGATAATGTACATTGAATAATATGACAGTTAAACTTTTGGATCCAATCAGATAAAAACATTGTTCAAGTAACTATAAACACAAACCTCCAGCAGTTTGGTTGTTTCTAAACGTTTGTGTCTCTAAACAAAGTCTAACTACCACTGAACATGTTCTTATCCTTCAGTCCTGTGTGTGTGTGTGTGTGTGTGTGTGTGTGTGTGTGTGTGTGTGTGTGTGTGCGCGTGCGTGCACGTGCGTGCGCCACGTTTCCTGATCCGTATCTTATTAATTCTCCCCTCCCCCCGTTTCATTGTTTAATTTTAGTTTCACTTTCACATTCTCACATTTCTTTGTGACGCGGATGGTTTTCTCCTCTTAAGGTAATGTGATCCGTTTTTAACGTTTTAGTCATTAACACCTGTCGTTAGCTGAGTTATCTAACCTTCATGTTATTGCTGTGTTGTTGTTATTGAAGTATAATGTTACTGTAACTGATTCAGAGCTGTAAAAGCTTCACGCACTTTAAAAATGTCCGCCATGTTGTTTCGATGTTTTCAGTGGAAGCGGGGGAATAAGAGTAGAAATAGAGTTAGTTGATGGTCGGTGGTTGAACACAGTTATTAACAATTATTATTAAACTCGTTATTACTGTGTAGCTCCACTTGCTGAGGACTGGAGGCAGCTGTTCCCGCCTGAATCAGCCTGTGGAGGAGGCGGAGATGAGCCGCTGCTCTCCCGCTGTCTGAGCCACTAAATGCGGCCTGAGCTCTGCCGGACAGCCGCTGGAGAACAGCTGTGACTCTCTGTGGGTGAACGGTCTGTCATTAGATTTACACTGTAGGACTGATGTGGACTCAGTGTGGCGGGCTGAGGGGCAGACAGCTGTTGTTGTTATTAAAGAAGTAATCATGGCCGTATTCAGAAAGACAACTGCGTCACAAACCTGGCACTCCTCCAACAGGAACTTCATCTTTATCAAAATTTCAATTTAAACGTGATCAGTGACGTAATGAAAGAGATTTCCTTTGAATTAAGATTTGATCTTATTGTGAACACTTTATTGAGACTGTCAGTCATTTATTTTGGAGCTGTCTCTTCAAGTTATTTGGAGGGGTGTGTCTGATTGTGACAGTAACTAAGTACATTTACTCCAGTACTTTACTTAATTACAATCTTAATTGTACTTTACTAGAGTATATCCATGTTCTGCTTCTTTATACTTGTACTACATTAATTTCACAGCTACAGTTACTTTTCACATAATATGATGATATAATAATGACAGAGTCCATTCTGCATAATACTTGATTCTTTAACTATATTTGACTAAAAACACTTGGGAACTTTTACTCTGGTAAAATGATTAAGCAGGATTTTTACTTGTAGTGGAGCCTTTTTCTCTCAATAACGATTTTTTAAAATGTATTTATTGCAAAATGGGCATTATTAAGATACATACATAATCAATTTGATAATACATCTCCATAAATCCTCTGACAATAAAGCATTTCTGCTGTTCCGGTAGGTGATTATATCTATGACTGAACACAAACAGAAAAGCTGTCTGTCAAAACATATCTGGTATTTTTATTGAAGCGACACCTATCTATGTCTCTGTTGTTGTTTTGGTTGTTGGTTTGCTGCTGGTACTTTATGCAGGTTCAGATTTAACTATTGAACAACTTGTTTAATAGGTCAGGGGCCCGACTGAAAGGGGCCCCGTGACAGCTCTAGATTCTCTGAGGGAGGATAAAGTGTTCAGACACTTAATGGAGAAATAAGGCAATTTAGAAATTCTCCTTTACAAGTTATAATCCTGCATCCAAAGCATTACTTGTGTTATATTATTCTATATTAGTTATTGTATTATTCCAGATGTGTTAACTAATTCATTCAAATGTATCACTGACCTCTTGTGAACTATAATGTCTTTTAATATTTCTGTCTGAGGGATTTCTCTGAATCTTAATTACATCATAATATTTCTGTGTGGGATATGTGTGTTTTGTTGACAGACCTGTGAGTAAAGAGACTGACTCACCTCACATCAGCCTCTTTCTGGTGATTTCTGTAGTTGTGAATCACGTCACTGCAGCTTCATGACGCCATCTAGTGGACGGATGGTAGAAGTACAGCAGCTGATGGCAGCTTCCTCTGCCTCACACTGATATGAAACAGAGAAGAAGAGCCAATCAGTGGAGGAGCAGCTGGAGAAATGATGTACATTTGAGTTGATGTGCAGATGAATGATGTGTGTTTCTCTCCACATGAAGGTAGAAAGTGTGTGTGAGCTGATGTGGATGTGAACTCAGCAGCATGGATCAGTGTGAGGACAGAGAGGAGGGAGCCCCTCCCTCTAACATGTCAAAGGATGTTATCATTGAGTTTAAAGGGCGACGTCCATCAGCTGATCAGATGTAAGCTGTAACTGACAGTGAGACTCAGTGAGCTGAAAGCTACAAAGCAGTTTGTCGTCGTAAACTCAAATGTAACCTGAAGAAGAAGTTCCAGTTTGTGTTTGAGGGGATTTCTAAAGCAGGAAACCCAACCCTTCTGAAGCAGATCTACACAGAGCTCTACATCACAGAGGGAGGGACTGGAGAGGTCAATGATGAACATGACAACCACTCTGTGGATCCATCTTCTGTTTCATGTCAACTTTTCTCTCCTTCTTTCTACATGTTTGCTCTTTTCTCTGACATCTGTCATGTCATCTACTCCCTGCTGGTCCTCACTTGTCCTGTAGTTGCCCTCAGTGTGTTCCCACCATCTCCAGTCACCTGATCCCCTCATCCAGCAAGTAGAGGAAATAGTTTGGGTGTTGAAGACGTCAGTTGATGGATTATTAGTTGTCAGGTTTCTCAGCGTGTCAGAGTCGGAGCAGGAAGCTGCTGCAGGTTAAATATTAAAGATAATAAAGTCATATAAAGGTGCAGCAGCTGATCTTTGAGCGAGCTGCAGGTTCAGACTGGTTCATAAGTGTTTCACTCTGACAGCAGCCTGCACACACAGAGGACTGGTGAAGGACAACAAGCAGAGGATTTCAGCTCATGGTTTCTTCACAGACCTGGTCCGACCCAGAGAGAATGAAGAATCTGAGTAAGTGGACCTTTGATTGATTTCAGTCTCTGACGTTTGCTCTTCATCACAGACGAGCTGCTGTTTGTTTGTTGGTGTGTTGACGTGGAGAACAGAAGAAGAAGATGACTCCACAGCTCTTTAATTCTTTCATTCATACATCGTCTTTCTCTTGTTTCTGAAGGTTTCATTTGCTTTGTAAAGTGTCCTTGGGTGTCTAGAGAGGGGCTTATAAACACAATGTACTATTATTATTATTATCATATTATTATTATTTATCATTATTATTATTATCATTATTATTATTTTATCATTATTAAAGTTCATCTAACGACAGACACTTGAAATCCAGCTCAGTCCACAAGTAGATCTTTCTGATGAGACACAAGTCAAATCAGACTGAAGACTAACAGTGTGTGTGTGGTGTGTGTGTGTGTGTGTGTGTGTGTGTGTGTGTGTTGTGTGTATCACACTCTACACTTCACATTAGAACTGATACAGTTTGATCCTTGAAGCTCTTTGTTTTTTTATTGTGACTGTTTTTATTTGAACGTTGAACAGACTCATAATAAAACTCTGAACCAGAGTCCTGATATCAGATCCTGATCTAGATGCTGGACTTTGATCTGATAACAAGTTGTTTTATGAAGGATCATGATTCATGTTAAATTGGGGCAATGACTGTGGTTACCATGGTTACACACAGAGTGATCTACATTAAATAGTCTCTAACAGAAACCAGTGAGCGCCCCTGGTGGCTCCTGTCAGTCTACAGGGATCCTGGAGGATGGATTGATGGTGGATGTGAAGGGTTAACAGGAGTCTCACTGTTGCCTTCAGTGCAGCTTTTCATTTACATATTTTTATATTATGTTTTCAGACGTATTGAAATAGAAGAAATAAGCACTAAACATAGAAATCATCGTATTAAAAGCCTGTAAAAACACAGTTATATGTCAGCTACGACTGACACACTGACTCTGTCTGGAACAGGAGCTTTGCAGCTTCACAGTGATCAGAGAAAGTGTCAGAGTGAAGTTTGGAAAGATTTGTCCAGAAACGCTGAAACATTAAAACTATAATGAGTCAGAGCTGTAACTGTAAAGTCCAGACATGTCCGCCATGTTGAGTGGATGTTTTCAGGAGAAGCAGAGTTAGTTGATGAACACAGTCGTTATTACTGTGTAGCTCCACTTACTGATGACTGGAGGCAGCTTTTCCCACCTGAATCATCCTGTGGAGGAGGAGCTGAGCTGCTGCTCTCCCGCTGTCTGAGCTTCATGACGCCATCTAGTGGACTGATGGTAGAAGTACAGCAGCTGATGGCAGCTTCCTCTGCCTCACACTGATATGAAACAGAGAAGAAGAGCCAATCAGTGGAGGAGCAGCTGGAGAAATGATGTGCAGATGAATGATGTGTGTTTCTCTCCACATGAAGGTAGAAAGTGTGTGTGAGCTGATGTGGATGTGAACTTCAGCAGCATGGATCAGTGTGAGGACAGAGAGGAGGGAGCCCCTCCCTCTAAACCACTCTGTGTGGGGAACTGAGAGCCAGACCAGAGCTCAGAGGTGAGATGAGGATCTCTAACTGTCCATGACTCACATCACTGCTCCATCATTATTACACTCAAAGCTCTGTGTGTGTTAGGGTTAGAGACACACCACACTCTGCTTGGACCTGGACCTGGACCTGGACCTGGACCTGAATCTGGACCTGGACCTGGATCCAGCTGTGTGTCCATGAAAGAGTGACGCGTCCATGGTCAACTTTGAGAATTTCAGACAATCTGTTGATGGAAGGTCAGAATTTAAAAACAGTCAGAAAGACGTTTCTCACTAAAAGTCAGTTGTTTTGTGTTTATTTAAAGATTGAAGATATTTTCATCAGTTTTTATTCAACATGAACATTTATCAGTTCTGTTTTGTTTCAGGATCCAGCAGCGAGACCAGATCCTCCTGAACCCAGCTGTCTGTCTTTAAGAGCGACGGCTCTATCGGCTGGCTCTTTGACTTTAAGGGCGAGTCCATTCAGCTGATCAGATGTAAGCTGTAACTGACAGTGAGACTCAGGTTATTTGTAGAAAAGACTAGTTTGTACGACGTGTTGTTGGACCTGGTCTGAAATCAAAGTGTTTTGTGTCTGTTGTGAACGTCCTCACGGAAGGTGGAGGTAAAACAGTGGAGGGTTGGTGAGAGCTGTTGGACTAAAGCAAACACTGAGCTGAAAGCTACAAAAGCTGCAGACTGAGCTGTTGATTCTCAGTGGATCGGCAGGACTAGTAAAACTTTACGCTACAGGGAGTCGTCTGATTGGCTGTCACATCCAACGTGACTTCATGGACCTTTAGCTTGTGTCTGTCTCTGTGTGGACAGACATAATGTGAGCTCATTCTTCATGATTCCTCCACAGAGTGGACCAGGAGAGCTCAGAGGTTCCCAGTGCTCAGTCTGCAGCATCAAACACAGCTGGACTCCATATTTATGGTCTGTACATGTACAACAACTACTGTCCCATCTGTTGTGTTCACAATAATCTCCATGCTGCACTTTCAGACCAGTGGACTGTCAGTCTGTCCAACATGGATCTGATGTTTGATGCTGTCATTCATATAGTTTTTCTGTTCCAGCTGCTGGAGGAGAACATGGTCACTTTTGTCAAGAACGAGCTGAAGAAGATGCACAAGCTTCTGAGTCCAGATTACCCAGAATGCTCAGGGAGTCAAGAGAGGATGAGGAGGTGTTGGACGCTGAGGATGAAGAGCAGAGGAGGAGCAGAGAGGCATTTGTGAAGATCACAGTGAACTTCCTGAGAGAATGAAGCAGGAGCAGCTGGCTGACTGTCTGCAGAGCAGTAAGAGGATTTCTCTAAAGATTCAACATGATGGAGAATGGAAGTTTTTTGATGGCCTGATGATGGATGGTCCTCTAGTAGATATGGCCCAGTTTTCACCTCCCTCCACTCCTCAAAGACATCTACTCAATAGGTCTCAAAAAGAAAAAATACTTTTTCTTACCAATATAACATTATAAGCACTTTGTTATTGTAATATTGATCATGAACACAGATCTGTCTCTTCTTTGCCAACGACAAACTCGACTCTCTCATCTCGACTCCTCTTCTTCTCTCTCTCCCATCCTTCGTCTAGCCCCCCCTTAGATGGACAAGACGGTGGACCATCACTCACTTAATGCACAAAATTCACTGTCAACTAAAATAAAACACAGCACCAGGCTTCCCTCATGCATGATTCCAGGCGCTCTGAATCGTTGTTAATGCTGCACCG
>NW_019174768.1:0-1152 GCF_002260705.1 Seriola dumerili | reverse complement strand
GTCTGAACCAAGACGAGACGATTCTGCAGAGACAATCTTCTACCAGAGAGCTGTGGACGAGGCCTTACAGAGTCCAAACGGACACCTGGACTTGTTCCTCCGCTTCCTCCTGGGTCTTTCACTGCAGACCAATCAGACTCTCCTACGAGGTCTGATGACACAGACAGGAAGTGGCTCACAGACCAATCAGGAAACAGTCCAGTTCATCAAGAGGAAGATCGAAGAGACTCCCTCTGCAGAGAAAAGCATCAACCTGTTCCACTGTCTGAATGAACTGAATGATCGTTCTCTAGTGGAGGAGATCCAACAGTCCCTGAGATCAGGAAGTCTCTCCACAGATAAACTGTCTCCTGCTCAATGGTCAGCTCTGGTCTTCATCTTACTGTCCTCAGAAGAACATCTGGATGTGTTTGACCTGAAGAAATACTCTGCTTCAGAGGAGGCTCTTCTGAAGCTGCTGCCAGTGGTCAAAGCCTCTAACAAAGCTGTGTAAGTACAGAAGTAACTGGGTCAATTCAGGATCGTTTGGTCTAAGCAGTAAAATCATGTTTTTGTTTGTTGTTTCTTCAGACTGAGTGGCTGTAACCTCTCAAAGAGAAGCTGTGAAGCTCTGGCCCCAGTCCTCAGCTCCCAGTCCTCTAGTCTGAGACACCTGGACCTGAGTAACAACGACCTGCAGGACTCAGGAGTGAAGCTGTTGTCTGCTGGACTGAAGGGTCCACTCTGTACACTGGAGACTCTCAGGTCAGATCAAGTTACTGTTTGTTTGAAATGTGATAAATATGGTTAATGAACAAAAGCTCATCTGTGTTTTGATCAACTGATTTAGATTGTTGTATTTTTGTAAATGTCTTGTTCAGTCAATAATCTGCTGCATTTTCAGTTTGTTTAAAATAGAACAATAAGAACTTCAGTCCTGAGACAAGATTACATCTGAACCAGCAGCTTCTCATTGGTGACTGTCTGAAGATGCAGAGTTGACTTTGGTCCAATGGAGCAAATTTAAAGCCTTTTTATTTTTGGTTATTTTGGTTGTTTAGTTCAGTCTCATTATTGAAGGTGATTACAGTTTAACACTGATGTTATTTGTCCTCTTGTTCATGATCATCTCCCCAGACTGAGTGGCTGTAACCTCTCAAAGAGAAGCTGTAG
>NW_019174767.1:0-285 GCF_002260705.1 Seriola dumerili | reverse complement strand
CTGGGGCTTGGGCTGGAAGCTGGGGACCTTGGACTGTGGTTTGGGCCGGAAGCGAGGAACCTGGGGCTAGGGCCGCGGCCAAGCCTCCCTGTGGCGACGGGAGCCAACATGACCTCGCCTTCTGTGGCCACCACGAAACCCCATAAAAATAGCCAGACGAGTTCCTTTGAAAGGGGACTCCGAGTTCCCTTGAAAGGGGACTCGTCAGGGTCATCCAGGTCCGAGTCCGACAGGGGATTAGCCAGCGTGCAAAGGGGCCTGAAGACCGACAGGGGTGCTGGCTGG
>NW_019174765.1:0-123 GCF_002260705.1 Seriola dumerili | reverse complement strand
AGGTTTCAGGTTGATGTTTAATCTAACATGAGACATTTTTCTGCTTCCTTCCTTTGCAGTCTTTTGATCACCTCGAGAGGCCATATTAAAATCACAGATTTTGGCCTGTCAAAGATCGGGTCT
>NW_019174764.1:0-150 GCF_002260705.1 Seriola dumerili | reverse complement strand
GACTCACAAGACACTTCTAAAACAACAAAGTCCATAGAGCGTGTTTAACATAAATGTGCAAAACAACCAGGGTGCTATATTAAGACTACGAAAGACACAAACATCACAACGACAAGAAGAACCAAAAACCCCAGACTGAGCGGCAGCAAC
>NW_019174763.1:0-116 GCF_002260705.1 Seriola dumerili | reverse complement strand
AAAACAAGTGGAAAAATCTGCAACTGCACTAAAGGTTTTTCACTGACACTGACTTTATTTTGAAAAATAAAAAAGGTATAAGGCCGGTCGCAGCAGCAGAACGATGAGAAATTAGG
>NW_019174762.1:0-128 GCF_002260705.1 Seriola dumerili | reverse complement strand
AAAACATTAGCTGCCTTCTGACCTAGCAAACATAAAGTACATTGACGTAACGTTACAAACCCAAATAAAACCTTCAAGAAAACTTTTATTCTCAGACTGGAACAAATTCTGTAAAAATGCTTACCTCA
>NW_019174761.1:0-260 GCF_002260705.1 Seriola dumerili | reverse complement strand
TCTTTACTCTTCCTCCTTGGTGTCTTCTCTCCCCACTGTTCTCTCTCTCCTGCAGCTTTATCACTCCCACATTTTTGTCCTCCCTCCTCCTCCTCCCATCCTTTAGGAAAAAAGAAAAGACTACATTACCCAGGAGGCCTCATTAAGCTGCAGCAGCTGGATGCAGTGGGCAGATTTACAGCCTGGTTTCATCCTGAGCAGGACGCTTCGTAGATTCATGTCCTGATCCCCCAAAACTGTAATGAAAGAAAAAAAAAAAA
>NW_019174760.1:528980-531510 GCF_002260705.1 Seriola dumerili | reverse complement strand
AAAAACATGGACAACCAACATAGGGTTGGGGGCTAGATTTTTAGCTAATGCTAATGCTAACAAAAACGGCGGCTAGCTCTGCTTGCTGGGCGCAATGCCTGTGCTGGGGGGGGGCGCGAGCTAGCCGCCGGTTTTGTTAGCATTAGCTTTAGCATTAGCATTAGCACTAGCATTAGCATTAGCATTTTTTTTNTGATAAAAACATGGACAAGCAGAAACATGGGGGTGGGCGCTAGCTTGCTAGCATTAGCAGCTAGCATTAGCATTAGCATTTTTTTTTTATTCTTTATTGGTGAAAAAAACATGGACAAGCAGAACACAGGGGGTTGGGCGCTAGCTTGCTAGCATTAGCATATAGCATTAGCATTTTTTTTTCTCCATTATTGGTTTAAAAAAAAAACATGGACAACCAACATAGGGTTGGGGGCTAGATTGCAAATAGAAAATGGTGGGCTAGCGTTTCCATTAGCACTGATCATCAGAATTAGCTTCTTTTCCACAATAATAACATTGATTACAATTATAATGCTAACAATGATATACAATACATAAATGATGATGCGGCAAAGTACGTGTGCAGGTACAGCATATAGCCCCCCCCCTCCTCTCATTTTCATTAGCTCTAGCATTAGCAGCTGGCTTACTGGCGTTGTTCATTGATGAGTGAATTCAACAATTTCATAAGATAAGATTCATAAGATTGGGGGGTGCTAGTTTGCGTTTCTTTTTTCTTCTTTCTAAATTGGTGAGGAAAAACGTCAGGTACAAACAGAATGTGATACAGAGGGGAGGGGGTAGCTTGCTGGCATTGTTCATTGATGAATGAATTCAACAATTTCATAAGAATGCAAAATAACAAGTGGGGTGATAGCTAGCATTAGCATTTTTTATATCTTTATTGATTACAAATAGAAGGTAACACAGAAGACAGTTTAATCATAAATACAGACAAGTGACAAAGTGTGTATAACGTGACATTTTGTTTGTGATTGTATGTAATAATAATGACGAATAGTAAAAATAATAATTATACTTGTAAAAATAACAACGTGTGGACATACAGTACATAGCGTTGCCCCCCATTTTCAGTAACGCTGACATTAGCAGGTAGCTTGCTGGCATTGTTCATTGATGAATGAATTTAAAAATTTATAAGATTCTTCAAAATGATACAATGTAAAAAAGTGAGAACTTTCTAAATGCACTGTATGTCTAACTGATTGATCTGTCCAACAGCCATCTCTAGTATTCTTTGCCAACAGGGAGTTTCTCTAGGATGAGGTGTAATTTAGGCAGAGTTTATGTTCTTACAGCTGCTTTTACAGCTGCTTTCGCACCACTGCTGTGTGTGTATTAAAATCACACACAAATATTAACATTAACATTTGATACCTTTCTCTGGCTCTCTCTTCAGGTCACAAAGAAGCTCGCTGGTGCTGCTTCTGAAACAGCTGCCTGGATTACCAATGTTGGTGTGTTGGCTTTCCAGGACGGCTGCTGGATTGCCTGCCGTCTCATTGAGGCATAGCGGTCCTAGCTGGAGGGGAAGCGCAGGACGCTCGGCCTGACTGTTGCCAAGGTGGAGGACACATAGGGCGGAGGAGACGGCCCTCCTCATCCAGGATCTCCACGTCACCCTGGACGTCTCTTTGCTGGATTCTCTCTGCATCCGGGATGTATGGAGACACAGGCGACACCTGCTGCTTTCGGGACTCACTGGGTGTGCAGCCGTACGCAGAGACTCGTAGGCTGACAAAGGGCGGAGTCAACCTTCTGGTTTCCACCTTAACCAGTTCACCCCAGGTACATGCGTGTGTCTCATAGCTTGTGATCAAGTATATTGTGTATTATCATTTCATTCAAACATAAATTTCACTTTTGGTCCAAAACCTTTTTCCTCAAGCCAGTGCCAAGTACTTCCAAGCTCCTGGCAACACCTGCCAGACAGAGCNTCCTGGCAACACCTGCCGGACAGAGCCTCCTGCCTCCTGTCCTGGGAAGGAGAGTCTCTAGAGGTGAGATTCACTTCAAATATCACAGTTTCCTCTAATGAATATCAGATCTATTTTAACACACACTGCTCTCTGATCTTATCTTTCAGCTGTCTTCACCCGCCTGATGGAGGCCATTTGCAACCAGGTCTGCCGTCTTCACCCAGTGGCCATGTGGTCCAGAGCGACTGTGAGGACTCGCTGGTCATTCGTTCTCAAAGGTTATGTGGCCATTAGAGACAGTGCTGGCCAGCCAGAGGTTGATGGCTCAGAACCAACATCCAGCTCTTTGAATTGACTCAGTGGTAAGAGTTTTTCATAAAGCTGTTGGTGTGTAGTAATCTTTTCTGTGAGTTATCTTTTAATGGAAGCTGAAAATCCTAAAACAGTCTGTTTCTGTTTGTGTTCCAGGTGCTGGCCAGACTCATTGGTACAGGTGGGACAAGGACAGCCCTTTAACTTGAGTGTCCTGGAGGAGCAGCCTGGGCCCTCCAGCAGGGGTCTGCCTCCTCCTCCTCCAGACAATGAACAGCACGGCC
>NW_019174760.1:477144-515224 GCF_002260705.1 Seriola dumerili | reverse complement strand
ACCAGTAGTGTCAGCTTAGGGCTGAGCAATATACGGATATTACAGCGATATCGTGATATGAGATTAAATGGAGTGTGGGCTTTTGGATATGGTAATATCTTGATATGACACAAGTGTTGTCTTTTGTCTCCGGCTGCATTACAGTAAAATGATGTCGTTTTGTGAACTCACCAGACTGTTATAGCTCTTATTATTTGCCTTTACCCACTTAGTCATTATATAGACATTACTGGTGATTATTTATCAAAAATCTCATTGTGTAAATATTTCATGAAAGCATCAATGGTCATCCCCACAATATAATCTAACAAGTAGTCAAACAAACAGGTAGTCCAATAAAATCTGGGTCTGGAATAAACTCCCAGTGCCTGTATAATTTGCATGCCAACAAAGCATAATGTACAAAATTGTACAGAATGTAATTACTATGTTCCTCATTATATCATTCAATCCATCCAGCCCTTATTAATCAGAATGTTCATTTTCATGGCCAACCCAGCCCATCCACGGATTAGCCGAGGTTAATGCAGATCATCACATCTACCTAGTGTTAATGTTAAGACCCTGTTTACACAGCCTGTTCAAGGTGGGAATATTGTGCTTCACCGTTCTGTGTACAACACTTAAGTCAACATTTACTGGAAGTGTGAATAATAGAGAACCTGTTTGTGTGGAATTACTCACCAGAAATGTGCCGACTGAATAAAGAAACCGATCCACACGAAGGCTCATGGAGCTCTCTGAGCCTGTCAGCCCATGGTGACAAACAATACACCAATAATATGTGTCGATGCTGGCAACACACTGCCAGCCCTCTGCAGCCAATCGGCCCAGTTGGAGGGAATTTAAAGAAAAAAAACAAAACAAAACAAAAAAACATAGCTGACCGGACCGGCCCACATTGATGCCCGGTATGCCAGATGGCCAGACCAGCCCTGGTCGCGCCCCCTGCTGCCTCTGAGCAGAACCGCGACTCACCGACACAAAAACATAGTTTCACTTTCCAAACGTCACTGGAAGGCGGAACTGAAAACACAGCTGAGGGCATATTCATGCAATAAGCTTTGATCTGTCACGAGGACACTTCCGACTCTCTCTCAATCTGAAACCCTTTTTCTTGATGTTGTGATTTCTGACACACCTTGAACATCTCGCCGCTGGTTTGTTTGGTCTCTGCAGCCCTGACGGACCCTGATGGACCCGCTGGACTTCCTGAACTCCGAGCAGCTGCTGCTTTTCTTCCACTGCCATAAAACGGAGCTGTCGTGCATGCAAAACCCGCTCACCTTCCTCAGCCAGCTCAAGGATTACAACCTGATCCCGGACGACCGATACCAGGTGAGGCGCCGGAATCAAACGCTACGCATTTTCTTACTGCCCTCAGGCGCCCTCTCCTCCTCAACGCTCCTGTTTTGCATGACCGCGCGCGCTCCCGTGTTGAGAGCGGGAAACGCAGAAGGCGGTAGCGCTTTTCCGTGTCCTGGAGATTTGCAGAGGTGTAGAGTTTATTAATATTATTAATATTATCCGTTTCTTGTCATTGTGAATCCAGGGCCGGATGTTTCTCCTCTCTGTGCATTTTGTATGTACAAGTCGTAAAAGATAATAAATAATTTATCAATTAGTAAGTTATTAGTAATAAGTAATTAGTGCCAACTGCACAATGTTAAAGTAATAAAGGCTAAAACTGGATTTTAACAAAGGAATATATATGTATATAATAAAAATTATATGAAGTCCATTAGTCCATAACAATTTCTGACATATGCCCCCCCCCCTATGTTCATGTGTGTAATCATATATTGTAGACATACTGTATGTTACATGAATATATATCCAACACAAAGCCAGTCAATATATTTTGATGTTATACACATACACACACACACACACACACACACACACACACACACACACACACACACGCACATATAAAGGTGTCTGCTGATAACTTTCCATGGGTTTATCACTATGTGTGACAGCTTCCATATCACAAATCACTCATTTGATCCATTGTTAATATTAAAATAGCTGGTAATCCAGCCTTGCCAATTTCATATTTTACTATATATGTATATGAATCGAGAAAAGTGTTCACATACATGTGTTGTATTTCCTTGAAATCACAATAACAGAAAACCACAGGTGTGTTATGTAAAGGAGCAGCTCACACCAAGTTAAATATTAATTTAATGCATTGTTATATTAGTTTAGGTGATATCATCCAACCCTGATTGTGTGTGTGTGTGTGTGCGTGTGTGTGCAGAAGGTGAGTCGCATGAAGAGTAAAGACAACGTGAAGAAATCCCTGTATGAGATTCTGGACTGGTTGGAGAGGGAGCGCTCGGAGCACATCCCTCTGTTCTGGAGTTGTGTCTTCAAGGACACCATCATCAACCTCTACCCGACGCTGCGGCTGCTGCGCAACAGCCTCATGGACGGTCAGACTCACTTCCCTCTGGTCATCGGCGTGTTGATTGATTGTGATCGTGCTCGCCACGTTGAACTTTTCTTTTGCTAATGATTAACTGATTAAACCAACACATGCAGACGCTGTCTTTGCTTCAGATTCATGTTCTCTGCTTTTAAAATCTGAGCTGAAGCCTGATCTTCACTCCCACGTTAGCCGTGCAGAAATATTGACATTCTATAGTTATTCTGTGGCGTAACAGAGTTTTAGGCACTAACAGTAAAGTGAGAATGCTTTAAACAAACTTCATACAAAGTGAGTGCATTAAACAGTAAAAAACAAACAATCACACTCACTGTATACTTTTAATTTAATTGCAGGATCCTTTCCTTTCAACACTCAACTGCCCGAGAAGTTGGAAAAGGAAGAGACAGACGACAGGAAAAGGAAGAAGCTTTCAGAGGAGGAAGAGGAGGAGGAGCAAGTGAACTCAACGAAAAAGAAGAGGAATCGTAGAAGCAGGAGCGTGTGCGATGATGAGGAGCTGCAGCCCGGTCCGTCGTCTCAGCTGACTCCAGGTCAGAAGAAAAAGTCCAAGAAAATATGCTTCTGTAAGTCTCCTCCCACTTCTGCTCGACTTCTGTTTGCATGACTGAGTATTACCTGAAAGTCTGACGGACGCATAACGCACTATAACATTGTGCTTCTCTGTTGCAGTCAGGGAAATTTGTCATGCAGTAGATTCACTGGTGCGGCAAAAACAGGAAGTTTGAATCAGAAAACGTCTCAGTGAAATATATCGCAGGTATCCTGAATCTAAAATATCTCTTAATATTGTTTTCAAATTTCAGCGTCTCCCTTGAAGAAGGGGCAGCAGAGTGACTTTTGGAACTGGCCCCTTTATAAGTCCCAGCTGCCCGTGACCTGTGGACACCAGAAGGGGTCGCTGAGCAGAAACAGACTGGCTAAAGGTCAGAGACACAAAGTAAAACTCGTCCACTCAAAAGACTGAAAAAGGAATTCTGTTATCATCTAAAAAGAAAAAGAAAAACACACAAAAACATGCAAATATCTTGAAGGTCATTGGTTGTTGATATAAATACATGCAAAGATGAAACTTGTGACTGTTAAGAGATGGCGACGTGTTCTGGTTGATGGCAGCAGATGATTTATTCCTGATCCTCCGTCTGTGTCAGGGGAAAAGTGCATCTTGTGTGAGAAGCAGTGGTTTACTCCCACTGAGTTTGAGAAGCTTGCCGGGAAGAGCACCTCAAAGAACTGGAAGTTGAGCATCCGATGTTTGGGCACCCCCCTGGGAAAACTTATAAAGGTTTGGTTGAAAAGTCATTTGAATGTTAGAATACGCGTGGATCGCTGCACACACACATTTTGTGGTGGAAAATCTTTTGTTTTTATATTTCACTTCAGGAAGGCCACCTGGAATCTGCAAGCTACAAAGGAAAGCATAAAAAGGTATCAAGACAAATTTATGTATTTATTTATTCATGTGTTTATTTGATAGGGACAATACGCATGAATAAACATCAGTACAAAATGCGAGATGTAAACAAGCCAGGTTGAAGCAAAAATGCTAATTTACATCGTTATCGTCTCCAGGCAGGTGACATGAAACAAAAACATTACAAGTCACAATACACTACTACAAATATAAAACACACAAATAAGGACAAATATATTTTGCTGTGTTCTGACTCAGTAATGAATCCTCCTGTTTTTACTTGTCCTGGGGCTTTCTCTCCTTTTTCTTCCTCCCAGGCGAAGAGATCCCTGTTCCCGTCTGATGACGTCGTCACAGGTTTGTTGTAGAAGTGTAAAACACTGATTTTAGAAAACTACAGGCGTATACACGGAGTATTTGACAGCCGAGTGAGCACTGCATCCCCATAAGCTATTACAAGAGCATCTGTTACCTCACATGAAATATTAAAACATTAAAATGTGATTTTCTGATTAGAGCCAGACAGGCAGCCAAAGCAGCCGATTTTTCCCTGGGCAGGAATACATGAGTGAAAACAGATTTTTAAAGCAGTTTCTGAACATCGTCCCAAGTTGGAATCTATGAAATCTTGAGCTTGAAATTTACATATTTGAGAGAAGAAGAAGAAATTATTGATATGTTCATGCCAAAGGTGAAATTCACCTGTCTTTTATTTAGTATCCGAGGGAGAAGAAGAGGAAGAAGACGATGAAAATGAGGATGATGAAGTTGACCTGGAAAACCAGGAGGACCAGACTTCTTCTAGCGGTGAAGGAAATTGCACAGGTGCTGGTTTACACAAAGTACATTCATGTCAATGACAAAATAAGTTACTTTAGATGAGGTTTTCTATCCCAGTATCGTACCGCTGTGGTGATGATGATCATACTCTCAACATGTGTCCATGGCAGATGAAGAAGGAGAGACTGAGGAGCAGAGTGAGCGGCGGCCAGAGGGCAGCAAGACGGAGTTCAAAGTCACATGTGGAGGTGTAGCTGGGACATTACACCAAAAACGATTTGGATCAGGTAATGTTGAGCATGAATGTCGAGCTTGCGCAAAGGTCTTTAATCCGATCTGGATCGAAATTTTGGAGGAAATGGCTCCCTACATTTAATCAGTATAAGATGTTGAGCTAAAAGAGACGCAGAGGCGGTCAGATCTTCTGCCAGACGACGAAGATGTGCATCTTGTGGAGTCACTCCACATATTGCAGTAATGGCTTGAAGGTTGTAAAGGTGCTTTGGGTACTTCCAACACACCTGAGAAGGAAAACGAGTGAGAGGGAAACGTCCGTACACACTTTAATAGCAAAACAGTCAAGCTGCACGTATCTGTATATCTCGTGTAGTGTCTGGTGTTTTGTTTTGCTGTGATGGCCCTGTGACAAGTGTAATGCTGTGAACTAAAGCAACCGAACCTATCTGACCTTTCACCCCACCACCACCAGGGACTTGTGGGAAGAGTATTCGTACGGAGACAAGGTGGTTGAGCCCCGTGGAGTTTGTGAAGGAGGCGTCAAGTCTGCCGGACGCCAGCTGGAAGAAAGACATCGAGGTGGACGGAAGACCGCTCAGTGTCCTCATAGAGGTAACCATGGTCGCGGTGATGTCACAGCTTCCTTGTTGACATGACATGACAATGATTGATCACGGATAGCACTGACAACGTGACAAACTTATTGCATTTCCTGTGGCTGCTTCACAATAAAAGCCACCACATGTTTCGCCAACACTTTTAACGTGAAGCAGCAGCAGAGGGAAATGTTCAGTGTGATCCAGCTCTGATACGGTGTAAAGAGAGAGTGAGCTAACAATAAGCAGTGAGGCCGTTATCAAACATATAGAATCCGGCTGGATTAGATGCATCCAGCAAAGGAAGTGGCAGACTCCCCCAATACAAATAAAAAAACTACTATATACATAGAAATAATTACAGACTGTAAATACAATGAAATGGCTAAAAATGCAAATTAGTGGTTGATTTCATGAAAATGTCAAGGATTATAACTTTAATGTGACTTTTATCAATGCAGAACACGTTAAAGTCACAGGACTAAATACGTTATGATTGGATCTTGTTCTAAGGGAGTTTCCTTTGCCACAAAACCACAAAATTTCACACTTCCACCAAATGCACTGTAAGGTGCATTTCAGCTTTCTACTCCATCTTAGAGTCCAGTCTGTCAGGTTGGCACAAATGTGTAGCCACAGTCAGGTCAGGTTTTCATGACGTTGCGTTTCAGCTGTAAATATGAGCGAGCCACAGGGTTTGTTAAAGGGATAGTTGGGGTTATTTGACGTGGGGTAATGTGAGGTAGTCGTGTATAGTCAGCGTGTTACCTGCAGTAGAGTCAACGTGCTGCCAGTTAGAAGAAGCAGCCGGGAACGCCATCACCTCTTTAGCTTCCCTTCAAAACAAAGTTGAGCTCCCCCTTATTCACTCAGCTAACCTGCAGCTCCGGCTTAATACAGTGCGTGCTGTATGTGCGCTTGTGCGTAGGAATACGGTAGTTCAGCGGTTGAGAAAATGTAGTGCCAAAGGAAAGTGCTGTTTTGACGGGAAGATGAACTGCTGAAAATATTCTACATGAAGCTTCATTTAAACAGATATTGGATCGTTTCAGTGGATGTTTTTAAAAGTGTCCAAAAAACCAGTTTTTTTCTACTGGCCCCGCCCACAGCGGCACATCACTCTGCTAGTGTACCGGTGCTCCTGCTGCTTCTAACCGGATCTACTGCAGGTAACACACTGACCACGCATGACAACCTCACACAACCCCACATCAATTAACCTCAACTATCTCTTTAATCCTAAAGATCTGAACTATGAAACAAAGAGGAAGACAATATGTTGATTTGTCCATTTCAGGCAAAAATCTTGAGGATCCACTCGCTGCTGTGTTCTTGCAGACTGTGCAGTCCAGATCATATAGACCTGGTAAGTTTCTTGATCAGTCAGTTTCAGACAGTTCTGCTTTATGTAAACAGAATTACCGTCATGGACTGTGTGTCTTGGCAGGAGAATCAGAAAAACGATGATGAGTGTTACGTCTGTAAAAGTGCAGAAGCAGCAGAGCTGGTGGTGTGTGATCACTGCCCTCGCGCCTTTCATCAGAGATGTCACCTGCCTCATGTAGACGACGCCACCTTGAGGTGAGTTTTGATCAAACTAGGAGCCAAAGAAGACATAAACAACAATTTGTTTGATTTCTTTGTTTCTTCTTTTGTGCTGTTAGTTGTTTGATGTTTTTAGCCCGAACTGTTTTAGCGAAGGTGAAAGAGATTTTCTATTATTTCAACCCATGTGAATCTTCACTACCGGCCTTTAATGCAGTGGACATTGTAATGCATCATAAAAATCAGTGCTTTCAATGTACAGGTTTAAAGCTGCACAACTCAATATCTTTGGCTGGACTGCAAAAGCGAGGCCAGCCCAATAAACACAAATGTCTGTGACTGACTGACTGAGTGATAGAGTTGAGTGATGAAGTCACACCATTGTTGGGGCTAGCCGAGTGTTGTAGTTTCCCCGTTGGCTGTTGCTCCTTCAGCCGGCGGTGTTGCCAATTTATCTGCTGCACTTACAGACTGTACATTTTGAGTTTGATCAGGTCATTCAAGTTCAAATAACAAATAACAAGGCCCATCGTGGCTCTTTCTTTCTTTCTTTAGAAAGAGTTTCTATATTCTGCTTAGACTGATATATATATGTATTGGTGTGTGTGTGTGTGTGTGTGTGTGTGTGTGTGTGTGTGTGTGTGTGTGTGTGTGTGAGAGAGCAGGGACAGCAGTCTATGGATGTGTACGTTCTGTGTTTTCCGAACCAACCACAAGTGCCGTTACAGTGATAAGATGGAAATGAAATCGGCCATGCTCCGCAACATATCACAACACATGCTGGTGAGCACACGTCTGTCTTCAGGTCTGTCTCTCTGTCACACTGCCGTCACTCATCCCTTCTTTTCTCACGTCAACAGGAATGTCAGTATCTTCTCCTGTTTCTGTACAGTGCTGATGACGAACAAAATTTTGCTTTAGACCCAAACCTCTATGTAAGTCTCTTTCTCTGCTGTTCCTATATATTCTACCAATTATTTCACTTATATCAAACAAAGTGCACTTGATAATCTGGCTACTGAAGGAATCACACTGTCAACAGGACCTCGCTCACTGTACGATAGTCTTAAACAAAAAAAACTAACAAAATAAAAAAAACGTGAGTGTTGCAGATTGTTGAGCATTTCATTCATTTCTGCTCGGCACCCACAGTTGGAAAATTACTCCACTGTTATCCAGACTCCGATGTGGCTGGGCAAAGTAGTGGACAAACTCCAGATGAAAGAATACCAAACGATTGCCGAGTTTGTGTTCGACGTCCAGCTCATTTTCAGCAACTGTGCCTCATACAACCACGTAAGAAAACTGTCATGGAAAACCTTTAATTTCTTAACATCTAAATATCAAAAGTAAAAATTAATTTTATAGGTACCTATTATTGTGACAAGGACTGTTTTGTTCTTTTACAGGCTAACGGTGAATTCCTTGCTCTAGGCGACCGACTGAAGGAGTTATTTAACGGAGAATTTAAAAAGGTGTTCAACATCTGTGAACAGTAGCTAATGGGAGAAGGTTCGAAATATGTAAAATTACAATAATGGTAGATTTTAGTGACCTGTCCCTTGTATTTAGTTCAAATAACCAGGGGATTTTTTTTACTTGTATTAAATCTTATCTGTCTCAACTTGAAAGCTTTTTGCAATGCAAGATTGAATTTGTAAATGAAAGTGCTTAAAGGTCACACATAAAGGTCACACTCTATGAAAGTGGTTTCTTTACAGTGTACACCCAGTATTCAGTAACGTCACTACTGGTGAACAGTGGACATGTCATTTTCACATGTTTCCTTTAGTGACGTTTTTAAAAGAAAGAACCAAAGGTTTAATATTTCAGTGGTTTGCCTTCAGCACAATAATGTGTGAGTTGCTCCCAACGTTGTTTTTATTGCCATATGTTGTTTTTATATGAATGTATGTAATAAAAGTGTATTTCCATTTCACTACACAATAATTAAAGTATTCATTCATGCTCTCTCTGATGTGCAGCTTGTGGATATGTTTTAATAAATATTTGTGCAGATTTTTAATGCCATATCCTTGACTTATTTTGATAAAATAATAATATTCAGATGTAAATAAATAAATAAAGATTGACACTTGCTATCACTGCCATTGTGACTAATCGAACTTTAAAGACAAGAACTAGCACTAATGCATGATTAAATCTGGTAACACTTTATTCTCCCAGATAATGTCTAAATCATTTCCATGTAATTTGGTGCTAATTAGAGGGGAAGAAAGTGTTGAATTCTCTCACACAGTCATCGCTAAGTTTATTATAAATGCAAAATTTCAAAGTTAGACATGACCAAAAATGTTGCACTTGTTTACTCGGTGTGCATTAGATAACACTCAAGTTTGTACCAGGTAAAAGGGAAAGTACAGACAGTGCTCATTTGGTGTTCCTCCAATTAATTCCAGTTAATACTTTTAGTCAGTGTACAGTGCAAATGTGTCCTTTAAACAGAATGAAGAATAAATGATAACTTGGGTTTAAATTCAGTTTTTCTTTCAATTAAATTTCCCTAAAACTTGTGCTATGTTTCTTTTTGGTTGTTTGTTTTTCAGGAAACTGACGAAAATTATTATGATATTGTGAATCTGAAGTTTACTGATACTACAAACCTATACCTTCAATTATAACAGGATGACAAAATGATGTAAATGTATTTCACATTATTGCAGTCCACAAAACTACAGACTTTGTCCTCTTCTCTGGAAGTGATCACATGAAGTGTTAAACACTCATGTTAAAGTCGTTTTCAAGCTTTTAACACGTGCTGTATGTGCGCTCAGCTGACGTCACTGCCAGCAGCAAATCTGTGCTGGGAGCTGCGCAGCCGCTCTGCGCATCCGTCGGCTGAGGTGGACAGCGCAGCCATTTCCCTCATGAAAAACATACATGGAGGTGGCGTCGGTCCATCACTGCACGTAACCGACCTGCCGCGCGGGAGTCGTGACTTTAGCAGCGCGTGCCGGGGCTGAACTCTGCATCACCGGCTGAGATCCGCGACCTGCAAACTTTCTCCCAATCCTAACGCCTGCGCAGACAAACGCGCTGCTCTCTCTCTCCTCCATTTGGCTCATGTGTTTGTTCCCGTGTCAGCCATGGAGGGGAATCTGCAGGGAGGCGGCAGCGACCTCGCGACAATGCATGTGAAAACTGAAGCGGTGGATGAAAATTCATCTGCGCTGGTTTTGGGCAGCCAGGAGCCGCCTGCATGCAGAGGAGGAGGAGGGGGAGGAGGAGGAGGAGGAGGAGGGGATCAGACTGCAGGGGAGCTGCCTGACACACAGCTGCAAGCAGCCACGACAACTACTCCTGTGCTGCTGTGTGAGTGCCCACATGAGTTCATTCATCCTCATGTTTGTCTGTTTTTCTCAGCAGTGTAAAATAAGATTGAATAAAATGCTGAAGGCTCATTTCCACACTGGTGTAATGTTATAACTGAACATGTTTTTAAATGATCAATATCGTCTAATCATTAGATCCTGTGAGTACCGACCGGTTCTTCACCACATCAGGGGACGGAAAAACTTACCTGAAGATAGCTCCAGGTAACGAAGCATCAAAGTGGGGACGATCATATTGTTACCATTGTGATTGTTGAACCAATTAGTCGATTAATCAATCAAGCGATAGTCAGCACCTGTATGTGTAACAAGAAAAAGCAAGCAGTATTTGCATTTATGTAAACATGCGTCTTAAAATGTTGTCAGGTGTTCATCTAAGGGAATAATAATTTAATGAACAAACACAATCTGCTTTAACTAATAAAACACAAATCACTGTGTTGTTCTTCTCAATATTTAAAACATTCAAACATTCACAGTGTAGGCTGGAAAAAGTATGTGGGGAAAAAAAACTGTCCACCTGCTGAAGCTCAGGAGAAGCTGCTGATGCAGCAGGACAATGACCCTAAACATCCGTGTAAATCTCCAACAGGATAAAAATCCACCTGTTGGAGAAGCCCACTCCAGAGCCCAGACCTTTAATCCATCTGCTCACACCACACAACCTGAGAATCTGCCTGAGCTGAAGCAGGTCCAAACTTCCTCCTGAACACAGAGCAGGTCTGATCAGCAGCTACTGAAGAGCCTGTTTCAGGTTATTGCTGCCAGAGGAGGTTCGACCAGTAATTAAACTCGAGGGTTCATTTACTTTTTCCTCTAGCGCTGCGAATGTTTAATGGATAAATATTCAATAAAGAGACGAACGATTATAATTGTTTGTGTGTTATTAGCTGGAGCGCATTGTTTTTGTCGGTGCTTGTGACGTAGATGAAGATCACGTCACGTTTTATGACCAATTAATGCAGAAACCAGGTCATTCCAAAGGGTTCACTCACTTTTTCTTGCCACTGTATTTTCATAGTTTGTCATTTTTGCAGAAATAGTGAAACAGCCTCTAAAATTATATCATCATCATATCATTGTAAACTTAATATTTTATTTGGTGTTTGGACTTTTGGTCGAGCAAAATAAGACATTTGAAAATGTCACATTTGGCTAATGGTTTAAACGCTTAATAGACTAAACAATTAAACATTAAAGTTAGTCAAAAAAATATTAAAAATAATCGTTAGTTGCAGCCTTAATGTGAGAGAGCAGCATTTTCCTTACAACTTATATCATCAGAACAAAAAAACTACTTGTAGTTCATTAGAGATTGAATTCTTTTGTAAAAGTCAAGCTCTTTAAAGACGGTTCTTCAACTCCTCCAGCTGTACGAGTCTGTTTTCAGATCCCTAAGACGTCCTGTATCACTTACTTCAGCAGCGTGGAGGGAAGTCCAAGTAGAATTGACATAAAAATGATGATGTATTTTCAGCATATTTCATGTTAAAGCTCCTGAAAACCTGGTTTTAAATCTTCAAAATCATCTGTGGTTATTATTTATTGATATTTGAACAGCTGATCTGCTTCGTTAGGACTATGTGAGTGAGGTTTGATCAGACAACCCACACACAGGTGTATGTGACATCACCACCTTCAACTAAGCCCCACCTACTTCAAACCAGAGAAAGACTGAAATGTGAAATAACCAAAACTGTTCTAACCTCAGCAGAAAACGATGTGTTCATCACGTGATAATTTTAATAATTAAATATCAGTGTATCGTGCTTTGATATTTCTCCTTTAAACCCGTCTACATATGAAGTGACCTCTCAGAAACTCTTGAGATTCTTCTTTATTTTAATCAGAATCAATTGTGTCGTCCTCCCCCAGCTTCAGTGATGCCCCCTGCTCCTTCAGAGAAGACGCTTCCCGCCGGCTCAGATTTCTCCTCCAAAGCCGTTTTGTGTCTGATCGAGGCCGTCGGGCGCCGCTGGGGCCTGTACGAGACCCGGGAACGCTCGCAGCTCTTTCAGAGCGTCCAGGAGGAGATGGCCTCAAAGGGCCACGTGCTTCCTGTCGAAAAGATCCGCCGCAAATGGAATAACCTCATTGTCACTTACAAGAGGGTTAAAGACCGCAGCCGGGAGACGGGACACGCGAAAACCTCCTGGGAGTTCTTTGATGTAAGTCTAAGAGTAGGAAAAGAAACCAGAGTCCCTTCCTGCACATCTTTGTAAAAAACATCAGATATTTCTGATATTTTCTAAATAATGTTGGGGCTGATTTGGACTGGTAACCGGGTCGGGTAATGGAACCGGATCAGGTCTGAGTTCCGATCAAGAAACCAAACTCCATGTTTACCCATCGACAGCTGTGCATGCAGATGTTCATTAGTGTGTAAGGAAAGCTGCATTGGTTTGAATAAATCTCTCACTGGCAGACTGTTGCTCTCTACTTCTTCTTCCCTTCTCTTGTCAAGTTCCTTCGACGTTCATACATAGTTTCTTTACAGCTCTAGAAAGGTGAATACTTCTGTGAGTATATGTCACCTTTAAGACAATCGTAACTGACCATAGTTAAGCAAACGAAACTAAGTCCTGCAAGATCGTCTTCGGATTTCTCCACAACCTGAAGCAGTAAACAAGTTGGTGAAGCAAGAGCGATAGTCTGCATCTAAAGACTTCAGAGGGTCGTGTTTTTATCTTTTTTAGTGTTGCTTGGCTGATTAGCTACCTTAGCGTGCTTTGCTAACTAACTTCCTGCAGTACTGTAGCATTACTTCCAAAAGCAAAGGCTGTGCCATTCGTTAACTATTTTGCTGGGTGTCAGGTTACGTTAGAAAAACACCAAATTAGAAATGATAAAGAACGCACAGCCCCTGGTCAGATAATAGCACTTAGCACTTGCGTATGTGAAGCCTAGTGTCTGCTCTGTCATTTGAATGTGTTCTTAGAGAGATGACCTGATGATCAGCTGATCTTGAATTGTTTAATTATGTCCTGTTCCCTTTTCTCACTGTAGCTGATGGATGCCACGCTGTGCGACACCGTCGGCACTCAGATCATCAACAACAAAAGAAACAAAGGTGGCAGCACCGTTTCCGCGCTGCCTTGTCCTTTGGCTAAAATTGCAGCGAAACCACAGCTTCCGCAGCCCCCCACCATCATCCGCCCCAACGGTGACTTTACTGTGACTGGTGGTTTGGAGTCGGTAGGTCAGGGAGCCGCCACCAGTCAAATCATCAGTAGCACTCCTACCATGACCTCAGTGACTACAGCGACCGTTAGCCCAACAAATACCCCAGAGGTCAAGCCCCTGATCGTCCTCAACGGTGACATTGTTACCACCGGTATTCATCCAGCCACCATTGTGCCATCTCCGTCTTTTATCTCGTCACCTTGTTTTACAGAAACAGCCTCCACGTCTCCTTCCCTCGGCGCCACCAGTAACACAGACCTCAACACATCACGCTACGGAAGCCGCAAAGCTCCTTCCTTCTCATCAGGTGTCATCCCTTTTCGTCTTAGTGCGGCGCCAGTTAGCAACAGTCAGAAAATCCTCGGCCTCTCCTCCTCTTTCTCCCCGACGTCCTCCTGTCTCACTTCTTCCGCTGCCACCTCGTTATCAGCAAAGACAATTTCAGGAACCGAAGGCCCGAACCAGAAAGGAAGCGAGGAGCAGAGCAGCGCTGTTTTGCTCCAGGAGATTCTGAAGCGACAGGAGGAGCAGGCCTACCTGGATCGAGTCGCTCGCCGCAGGGTGGAAGCCAGAGAGAAGAGGCGCGAGAGGAGGGAGGTGCGGATGGCAGAGTCCCTCGGCAGGATAGCCACAGCCCTGGAGCTGCTCTCCTCCAAACAGGACACAGTCATTGCCCTCCTGCAGAGACTGGCTGATCGGAAGTGATGTCAGGTGAAAGGCTGGAAGACAGCGGCTCTTTAACCTTTTTCCCATCCTGAGATCATGATTATGAAAATGGTCTGATACTCAAACAATCATAATGGAAATACAATCATACGAACTGCTCACTTTTCTGAGTGAAGGATAAGTGAAATGGTGTGTTATTGTCAACACGCTTTACATTTAAGTGCATTAGAGTTGCTGCACTCACATCCAATAAAAACATTCTCCTCAAATGCTCAGTTAATATGATTTTGTCTGGGTGAGCTACACTGGAAAGATTTTTATTGTTAGAAACAAAGTAAAAGAACAAAATAAAATGAATGAGATCTCATTTTCTTTTATTAAAAGAAGACTGGAATTGTTTCACCTTCTGCTTGGGGCAAAACCTTAAGAAACCTAATTAGGAATTGTTACCATGTTTACCACTTATTTCTGTAGAGTATATTATTTAGAACATTTCATAATAAAATGAGTAGTGGAAGAAAAAAATACTCATATCCTTTTGTAAAAGTACCAGTACCATTATCAGCTAAATGTACATCAAGTATCAGAAGTAAAAGTACCTGGCCCTGTGAACGATGTGAAGTCCTGGACTTATTGCCATTGTTGTCCCTGGTGTTTTCACACTCCATTAACCTTTGTACAAGATAGAGACACAATGTCAGACATTAAGAAATATCACAAAATAAGCACAAACATAGACGACTGAATCTCAAGAACAGACTATAGAACAACTTTATTCCCTTCCAGGCCCCAGAATACAGAGTAATCCTCGCCCACCTCAGTCCTGAATCTGTGAAGATTTAAATTTGCTGCACTGCCTCTGGTAATGTGACTATGAGTTCCTCCCACCATCTTAAAATAATTTGAAAAGTAGCTAGGAGCACTTCTGTCCATTAAACTAACTGGGAGCCAGTTAAGTTGTAATAACTGACACCTGTTGACATGACTCCATGGCTCAAGCCTGATGACGTTGAAATACTTAAAATGGAAATACTCAGGTACAGTACTCAAACCTGAAAGTTGTACCTAAATGCAGTGATTGAGTAAATGTCGACGAGAAACTGAACCAAACATATCGGCCACTAGAGGGGGCTTTTTATCTACTTTTATCCACTTGGTTCTTTGTCGGCTGAAGTTTTCACACATCTTCAATAACCATAGGTGTAAATAGTTTCCCTGTCATTTGTCACAATGCATCAACAACTCAAAGGCTGTTTCATGACCAAAGTTTGATATACATGTATGAATTCACTGCAGTGAAAGAGCCACAGTCTGAACACAGACGATGATTAGACTCAGTATGTAGTTACAGTATGTAGCTTTCATTTGGTTCACATCAGTTCACAGCCGATGCAAAAGAATGCATTCATTTTTAACCATCAAAGCATTTTAAATCATCGCTATTTAAAGTTAAAGTTTTACTGTTCAATACTTTTATTCCACTAATCATCTTCTAGGAAAAAGATTTTGACCATTGAACCTGTGAAACTTAAACTACAGGATCAGTGTCCTGCCCTTGTGATATTCACTGGTCACACCTTCACTTTCAGTCTCTTCTGCTGTTTCCCAACAGCTACACAGCAGCAGGAAGAGAGCTGAGGAGAGAACCGATCAGAACAACGAAACTTCACAAAGACCAGTCAGACTTTAGAGTAAATACACTGAGGACCAGTTAGCTGTTAGCCAGAAGCTACTGCTAACACTGACACTATGTTTAGCAGCTTTGGTGATAACACAGCAGCTTTATCTGCTTCTGCCATGAACCCTGACAGCATGCCTGGTCCAGAACAAAAGGATGGGGAAAAAGGTAAGTGTGAAAATGAACTTTAATCCCTCTTATATTTATATAAGTTCATTATATTTATCATCTCCTACAATTATCTGCTGTTTTGGTTAAGCTTTTAGCTGTCCATACAGAGAAAAACCTTCTGGGAATACTGAACACAATAACTTATATATTCTGAAATTAAACTGTTGCATTGGTTTAAAATCTGCTGATCTTTCATGGGACAACCGTAGCCACCAACTACTTACTTCATCTAATCACAGGAGTTATTTTTGGATGAGGAAGAAAGCTAAAGGCAATGTCACAGCAATTCTTGTCATACAGGTTGAGCAGCTGCAGCCAGGTCAGAGACAAGAAGTGTGTTTTAACTGAGGAGTGTTTTTGTTTTCAAGACTAAAGCTCTGAAGTTAAAGGAGGTAAAAGACATTAATTTATCTAATGATCAGGTACCTTAGATTCATGTCTCGCTTTTGTCTCAGTTATAGTCACACCTGGTGGTATTATTCTTCTGCTTTCCTGTGCATATGTAAAATGAGATTTGGAGTATAAACATCTTAATCTGGCAAAGTAAAGTATTGTTAATTCTACATAATAACCTTTATAAACACATACTTTACAGTCCCATAGATATACACCATTAGAACTCCTCTGTAAGTAGGTCAACACTGGATTTTATTAGAGTCAATAGCTTTTGTTAATAATTAATATATGTTGTCTTCGTAATCTTGTACATACTAAGTATTTGAATTTCACACAAGAATTACTGAAGATCTGTAACATTCATGGGTCAATTTTAACACATTTTTAAACGAGCCCACAGGTCGTCTGTGCAGCAGCTTATTATGACCCATAGTTACGTTTTGTAGTTAGTGGTCGCAGTAATTACGACAGGACCAACGGGAAAACTGCGGTGACGTAGTATAAAGGAGACAAAGTCCATGATAGGAGGTAGATGTGGTGGATGAATGGGTCAACAAAACACAGGAATATGACTCAGGACATCGGTGTTGTTATTATTGTAACCATGACAACAAAGATCATCTGAAGTTGAGGAAGTACTTATTTTAACCCACATCATGATCTTTTCCTAAACCCTGACCAAGAAGTTTTAGTGCCTAAACCTAACCAAGCCAGGACCGTTATCATAGTAACCACGGAAACGTTCCGTAGTCGCGTGTTTATCTTGGTAACCATGACAACCGAGGTCCGGTACGCCTGCCGCCGTAGGGGCGCTATTTCAGGAGACACTCCTATGGGTCGTATGAGAGCATTGAAAAAACGACCTATATGGTTGTTTAAAAAAATGACCTATATGGTTGTTTAGATTGGAGGACTTGTTGGGAGAAATACAAAACCAACACAAGTTTCAAAAATGAAAAAACATACCAACATGGAAGTTTAAAATTATGAATAGTTTGTCATCAATCATGATAGGGTTATTAAAGGTATACCTATCATCAAATTATTAAAGTAACAAATATTACAGTAAGATATTACTCTTTTTGTCTTAGAGTTCAGACTTTAGTGAAAACTTACACTTCTAAGGAAAAACTGGAACGTGACATGCTGAAATATTTTCATCACAACAATTAAAAAAAACAAGAAAAAAACAAACCAGCCAGGTAATTTAGGAAAACGTACCATATACGACTTTCAAAGGGTTAAAACACCAAGTTATAGCATATACTCCACCATATACTGCACTGGGCACCACATCCAGTGTATTGACCCGTACTGTATTCTACCAACAGCAACAAATGTTGAACAGTATTTAAGAACAAAAACTAATGTGTAATGAAATGTTTCTCATTCGTTGGATTGACAGAGGTAAAGCCCCGGAGGATCATGCTTCTTGGGAAGAGTGGAGCAGGCAAGAGCTCGAGCGGGAACACAATCCTCGGTAAAAAGGCATTTAAATCCGACATGAAGCTGACGAGAATCACTCTACATTGTGAAAAGGATGATGCTGAAGTTGAAGAAGTGCCTGTTACTGTGATCGACACACCAGGGCTTTTTGAGAAGGACAACGACCAGAAAGAAATAATTCGAAAGATTCTGCAGTCTGTCAGATTCCTTGAACCAGGACCTCACGCCTTCGTATATGTAGTCCCTTTAGGAAGGCTGACTCAGGAAGATCAAAATACCATCTCTCTGATCCAAACAATGTTTGGCCCGAGAGTGTGGGACTACACCATCGTGCTGTTCACCCACGGGGATCGTCTGCAAGGAAAAACAATAAATGACATCATCACTGAGAGCGATGACAACCTCCGCAACTTCATACGCAAGTGTAGTGGCGGCTTCCATGTCTTCAACAACAAAAACCCAGAGGACCTGGACCAGGTGACCGGCTTCATGGCAAAGATCCAGACCCTGGTTGCCCTGAATGGAGGGAAACATTACCACAAAGAGCTGTATCCCACAAAAGAGAGGAACATCAGGGAAAAACAGGAGAGCATCCTGAAGGAGAAAGAAAAGGAAATCGCCAACAAGGAGAAGCAGCTGGAGCAGCGTTATAAGGGGGAGGAGCTGGAGGAAATGAGGAAGGCTCTGTGGAGAAAAGAGGAGGCAGCAGCAAGACTGGCTGCAGAGAATCAGGGCATATACCTGCTCCTGTCACTGTTAGCAGTGGTTGTACTGATTACTGGTTTAGCTGTTCGTCCGACAGAAACTGTGGGGCTGATTGTGGTAATAATCACTTGGATTTTCTTTAAGGGGGTCAGAAGATAAATGTGGAGGGTGATGAGATGATTAATGTAAGATAGAAGAAAGAAAAAAACTTCTGCTTATCAATCTGTGTTGATTTGTTTTGGACTTTTCTCTGTCGTTTGGTTTTGTTGGGAAATATTGGACAATGTGACCTCCTTATTTAAATAAAGCTATCTAAGTAGTTTAGAGGGGAAATGCCGTCCCTCCAGGAGATGGACACCTATTGTAAAGTAACTGAGTAAATATCTATTAGTTACTGAACCCATTATTGCGCTCTACATCAGGACAGCTTTAAATAAAATATATTGTCCACTAGATGGTACTTTTTACCTACTTTTTATCCACTTGGTTGTTGGACAGCTAAAGTTTTCCTGCACCTTTGAGGTCTTCAGCAGTGGCACAAAGTAACACAGTCACCAAGTTTAAAGAGTTTCCCTGTTGTTTTCATCTGCCGTCTGTCACAAGAAACCAACAACTCAAAGGCTGTTTCATGATCAAAGTGTTATATACATTCACATCAGTTCACAGCCAATGCAAAAGAATGAATTCATTTTCACCATCAAAGCACTTTAAATCATCACAAATAAAAATAAAAGTTTTACTGTTCAATACTTTCATGCCTCTAACCGTCCTCTAGGAAAGATATTTAGACCTTTAAACATGTGAAACTTGAGCTACAGGATCAGTGTCCTGCACTTGTGTAATTCACTGCTCACACTTTCACTTTCAGTCTACTGGTTATAACACGTGTTTCCCAACAGCTACACAGCAGCAGGAAGAGAGCTGAGGAGAGAACCGATCAGAACAACGAAACTTCACAAAGACCAGTCAGACTTTAGAGTAAATACACTGAGGACCAGTTAGCTGTTAGCCAGAAGCTACTGCTAACACTGACACTATGTTTAGCAGCTTTGGTGATAACACAGCAGCTTTATCTGCTTCTGCCATGAACCCTGACAGCATGCCTGGTCCAGAACAAAAGGATGGGGAAAAAGGTAAGTGTGAAAATGAACTTTAATCCCTCTTATATTTATATAAGTTCATTATATTTATCATCTCCTACAATTATCTGCTGTTTTGGTTAAGCTTTTAGCTGTCCATACAGAGAAAAACCTTCTGGGAATACTGAACACAATAACTTATATATTCTGAAATTAAACTGTTGCATTGGTTTAAAATCTGCTGATCTTTCATGGGACAACCGTAGCCACCAACTACTTACTTCATCTAATCACAGAGAAAAGAAAGCTAAAGGCAGTGACACAGGACTCCATGTCCTACGTGTTGAGCAGCTGCAGCCAGGTCAGAAACAAGAAACATGGTTTAACTGAGGAGTTTTTTTGTTTCCAAGACTAAAGCTCTGAAGTTAAAGGAGGTAAAAGACATTAATTTATCTAAAGATCAGGTACCTTAGGTTCATGTCTTGCTTTTGTCTCAGTTATAGACAGTTATAGCATATACTCCACCACATCCAGTGTATTGACCCGTACTGTATTCTACCAACAGCAACAAATGTTGAACAGTATTTAAGAACAAAAACTAATGTGTAATGAAATGTTTCTCATTTGTTGGATTGACAGAGGTAAAGCCCCGGAGGATCATGCTTCTTGGGAAGAGTGGAGCAGGCAAGAGCTCGAGCGGGAACACAATCCTCGGTAAACAGGTGTTTAAATCCGACATGAAGCTGACGAGAGTCACTCGACATTGTGAAAAGGATGATGCTGAAGTTGAAGAAGTGCCTGTTACTGTGATCGACACACCAGGGCTTTTTGAGAAGGACAACGACCAGAAAGAAATAATTCGAAAGATTCTGCAGTCTGTCAGATTCCTTGAACCAGGACCTCACGCCTTCGTATATGTAGTCCCTTTAGGAAGGCTGACTCAGGAAGATCAAAATACCATCTCTCTGATCCAAACAATGTTTGGCCCGAGAGTGTGGGACTACACCATCGTGCTGTTCACCCACGGGGATCGTCTGCAAGGAAAAACAATAAATGACATCATCACTGAGAGCGATGACAACCTCCGCAACTTCATACGCAAGTGTAGTGGCGGCTTCCATGTCTTCAACAACAAAAACCCAGAGGACCTGGACCAGGTGACCGGCTTCATGGCAAAGATCCAGACCCTGGTTGCCCTGAATGGAGGGAAACATTACCACAAAGAGCTGTATCCCACAAAAGAGAGGAACATCAGGAAAAGACAGGAGAGAATCCTGAAGGAGAAAGAAAAGGAAATCGCCAACAAGGAGAAGCAGCTGGAGCAGCGTTATAAGGGGGAGGAGCTGGAGGAAATGAGGAAGGCTCTGTGGAGAAAAGAGGAGGCAGCAGCAAGACTGGCTGCAGAGAATCAGGGCATATACCTGCTCCTGTCACTGTTAGTGTTAGCAGTGGTTGTACTGATTACTGGTTTTGCTGTTCATCCGGCAGCAGCTGTGGGGCTGATTGTGGTAATAATCACTTGGATTTTCTTTAAGGGTTTTCCAACATTATTCAGAACAATACCTGAATACTGAATAAGTTCTTTTAGCTTTCTTGTTCCTCTGTGAATAAGACTTAATAAAATATCCTTTCTGAATGTATTGATGATAAAACATTATTATTGTTTATAAAACATTATATTCCAATGTATTAGCATTTTTTATTGGTTATAGATTATTTGTCATAATCTTGTAGTAATATCCAAAAATGTGGCCGACTGTTAATGTGAGAAAGAAAGCCTTGACCTTCAGACTCCACCTCTGCAAAACTACAGTCATCCTCATTTTAGGAGGGGGTTGGGTGAACAAATGAGGAGGGGGGTGAGGTGGAGGGTTCAGGGTCACGTACTGTGTACAGGTCTGAACCAATGGTAGATGATAGTTTGACAGTTATCAGGGGAAACTATCTGTCTGAGAACGGTTCTAGACCTCATTTGACTTTTCTCTGACCTGACGTATAATCTGAAATCGATGTTTTCCTGTTTGACTTGTTATAAATGATTGATCAATGCTTTTAATCTGCTGAACGCTTTTATTCTGTTTCCTCATGCTCCATTACAGCTGTTCATTTGGCACAACATAATACGAGACATCTAATGTGATATTTCATCTTTTCCTCTCATTCTATTCTAATAGATTAGAGATTGAACCATGTGATGCTTTACTCTTTCTTTTATTACAGTTTAAATTGGTTTGAAGACACAGTTCATTCTGGCCTCTAACTAATTTAATCTCCTTATAATTGATTGCTCATTTATTAATGGTTGACGACTGATTACTCTTGACAATAACTGATCAACTGATTGTTCATTAGTCAGTATTTTGACTTTCTCTCACATTTTGAAAAATGTTTTGGCATTTGTTCCACACATATATTCATGTTTCTGATATCCGTTAGAAATAAATGCTAATTCTCCCAAGTGTGGTTGTTTTGCCTGTTTTTTTTTGGTTTGTTTGTTTTTGTGATGATTCGATCACAATAACTTGAGAACAGTCAGCTGAAGCCCCTCCTCATTCAGTCATGTTGTGGGCGTGTCTGCTGCTCAGAGTTTCAGTTTCATTTCCTGGGTTAAGGGGCAGCAGAGGTAAGTCATTGATTTTATCTGTTGTTATCGATTTTGTGGTTTCATGCAGTTTTGTGAAACAATTCTACATGGACATAATAAACACACATAAACCTGCACAGGTCTGCAGCAGCCAGGGATGGACTTGTTGCTATTGCATAATGGATGAAAACTGCAGTGTACTGTGAACAATAGAGCCTACATAAGAAATTACTGACTTATTATTCTACTTTCCCGATCAGACGTGGCATCCAGGAGAAGTTCCCCTCGTTTGAAATAATGTCTCTCTCTGTACGCTGCATGTTGAATAATCCACGTTATGAAACACGCCACGATCAGATTGTTTGTCATTAGATCTTCAGAAGTCAAAGTCATAGAGATTAAAAGGAACAACTTCAGGAGATGAGTGAAGTAAATTGTGGCGGGTTTAATCTCCTCTCTTCTTCTGACCGGTTCCGTTTCCGCCTCCTCTCGCGGCCGCTAACTGGTTTCGTGTAGTTAGTTAATACCGCAGCGTGAGTCATCTACACAGCGATTGGTCCACTTTCTGTTTTCTTTTTTGTTTTTGTTTTTTAAAAAAAAAGGCGCTTTCTTTACGAAACTTCCTCGAGAAATTACACGATTCCCGCGGTTTGAATTTGTCCCGCGAAGCTGTCGAACTTAAAAACAAAGAAATACCGAGAAGTAAGATTCCCCCGAGGAGCTGTGACCAATGTCTGGATTTAACACATGGGACTGTAATTTATTAAGTGGAAAAGAAGGTGGAGAGTTACATAGTGTAGCTGTGTATACATGGTGTATAACAGGAATATCGCATTTCACACAGATAAACAGTGTAACACACATTTACATTTAAGTGAGTGAGTGTGTGTGTGTGAGATCTATTGATTACAGATGGAGAGATGGTGTCACTAATGATGAATTGGGTACACACATCTGTGTACTATGGCAACAACAACAACAACAACAGTAATAATAATATTAATAATTATGGTAATAGTAAATTATATAGCAAATGACTGTGTTTTATGAACTACACGCAAACCGTACCACTGGGAGGACAGGTTTGCAAGGGATGGCTGAAGCACAACAAAAACATCAAAAAAGAAAAACCAAAGAACAATTGTAAGAAAAAAAGGTAAAATCAAAAAACTGGTGTTGGAGTCAAGCAGCTTGAAGAGCTTAGCGGACAAAAAAAAAACAGTTTTCAGAGCAAAAATGTTCCTCCGTTCGTTTGTTTTTGAGCGTTTGCTTCTCAGGTAAACGTTCACAGTTTGTCCAGGTGCAAAGGCCTTTCAGCACAGAGTAACAACTCAACTAACAGCTGTGTGTGTTTCTTTAAAGACGACCAAATGAAGACGAGAAATAGGATCATTAGTGATGATGAAGAAGAAAGAGAAAAGGAAAACAACGGCAGGGGCAGGAGAAATAGCCAGAGGAAAAGAAAGAGAATCAGTTACATTGAAGATCATTATGCTGATGAAGGAGGTAGGGAGGAAGAAGAGGAGGATGAAGATGAGGAACACAACGAGCAGCTGGGCCCATCTACCCAGAGCACCCACAACCAGAGGCCACAAGTAAATGGTGAGTCTTTACAGCCTCCATTTTCTTTTTCGAATGTGTTTTCTCAGCAGAATCTGTGGTGTAATCTTGTAGAGATCTGCTAATGAATATCCTGAAAGTCAGCTGTGTGTGTGCAACACCTGTATCGTGCACTTATGTCAATTTCTGCTAAATGTAGGCATGCATGTGACCTGTGGAGGCAAAGAGGGCGTCCTGGACGTAGAGAAGCTGGGCAGGAGTGAGCACAAACTAATACTTTAAAGTTAACATCTTAACTTTTAAAACAAAAAATGTTTTTAATTTCTTTATTCCTTCATCCTCTTCTCTTTTTGTTTGTAATTTTGTGTTGCTGGGCGGCGACGCTCTGTTCAGGTGAGGACTGTATTCAGTGTGAAAGCCGCTGGTTTTCTCCGCCTGCCTTCGAGGACTTTGCAGGTAAAGGCTTCAGTAAAAAATGGAAATCAACCATTTTCCATGAAGACGAACCTCTGCAAATTTTGTTTGACGTAAGACTTTTTTCTTTTTGTCTTTTGTTTGTTTCTTTATTTCTCATTTCTTTTATTTAATCACAACCAACACTAAATAACTAATAATCACCATTATCACAGAAAGGAATATTAACCACTCAGGGATATAACAGGAGAAGATCTGACACCCCGAAGGTAACTTAACTTTTGAATAAGATATTGATTTATAAAAGAAATGTATCATACTCTATGTCTACTATAAACTATACTCTATGATACTATGTTATAAGATTTTTTTCTTTATTTCTCCAGCCAAAGAAAATCCTGTTGTCAATTTCAGATTCAGAAAGCTCCTCTGAAGGTTTGTCTTCACGTTCTTGTTTCTGCAACTCAAACCAGAAATTGAATTAAACCCGAAGCAGAGTGCATGCCAACTTACGATTATTCATTTTATTACAAAGTAGTAATTAAGATATTAACGTATCTCTGTCAAAGTAATAGAAATACAATCTGAAGAAGAAACGGAGGAAGATGATGTTCAAGACGAAGACTGGTTTCCGAGCAGGGAAGAACTGGTGCTGGAGCTAGAGAAGGGAGAGGAAGAAGAGGAGGAGGAGGAGGAAGGGGCTGAAGATGGAAGAGAGGTTGTAAAGAGTAAAGAAGAGGAAGATGAGATGGAGGGAGAAGCTGAAGATGAGGCTGTTACTGATAACGGTAATGCCATCGTTTTTGAAGGTGACGTTTCCCACAGGAATCTGTAGAAGCACGATGATTGACATTAATGTTGGCACGTTAGGCTACTGAGCCACTTCTTTTGTGAACGTATGAATATCACTCTTCTTCTTTCAGAAACGGAAACACATTTGATCATTTCAACATCTGCGAGAAGTGCTCTGCAGCCAGCTGTAGTTGTCCTGAAGAGGCTCGGAAAGGTGAGATGGAGAGAAATTCTTTCTTTCTTTGGATTACGACTCAAAAACACCTCGAAAGCTTTTTACACCATGAATGTTCCTCTCAGGATGAACTGAAGTAACTTACTTACTTACTGAAATCACTGCCACAGTCACTTCAAAGCTTTAGTTAAACAACTAGTTCAGCTGTTGTTTAGCATGCTAACTAAAGTTTAGCTAATGTTAGCATGCTAATACAACATACTAAGATGGTGAACATGGTAAATATACATGTTATAACTTTGCCATTTTGGGCATGTTAGCATGCTAATGTTAGCTTTTAGCACAGAGCATGTGTGTCTAAGTACAGACTGAAGGTGCATTCAGACAGGAAGAGGAAGACTTTGGCTTCGCACCAGTCATGAAAGTTTGTCTGCTGGACTGTTTGTCCCGACGGTGGATGTATTATAAGAACTGGATACTGGACTTTAGAAATATAAAACCCCCGTGAATTAAAAATTAATAACACAAAAGAGTTTTCTTTTCATGTGGAGGTGCAGGTCATTTCTTTGATGTAAATCACTTTGTGCAACATTTCTAATATGACAGTTGCTATACAAAGTTTATTATTATAATTATTATTATTATAATTACTATTATTATTATTATTATGTCTATGGGGAAAATGTTTTTTCATTGCAATACTGCAAGAGGCCACAGGACAAGTAGGCTAAATGGAGGTGCTGTGTCCAGCTGTTAATACATGCCCCTAACAGCTTGCAGCAGATGTGCTGACTGTGTTAATGGGAGTGTATCTGTGTGTTTGTGCTCAACTCAGCGTCTGACTCAACTCAAAACTCACAAAAAAAAACTTTGTCCACATTGGTTTTAGTTTTAAAACACATCACTTTTGTTCCGTTTACGCCCCCCGCCTGCTCGGTTGGTGATTGTGTATGTGCTCTGTTTCAGACCGAGAGTGACCAACAGTCCAGCTGCACACAGCATTCACAAGGTCTGTATATGTTATTTGTCCAACTTAAGCCACCAGAGGATACTGTAGTGTGTAATTAAATCAGTCTGATTTAGAAACTACAGTAACTCCACTTTGTAACTCCAGCAACTCGTCGTTTGTGAACAGAGAGTTGGTGTCAGCCGCTGGATGAGGGAACACAGAGTGAAGAGGAGATATGGCACAACGGTTCAGCAATAGACGACCCTTACATCACAGCAGCCATACAAACTGACACCTGCCAGATGTCAGGTATTCAGGAAGAAAGAGGTAAAAGAGATAAAGGAAAAGGTGGACAGACAGAAACCAAGACTGAAACGGGAAATTCTCCAAGATCTGCATCAGCTACTTTGTCCAAACCTGACAGTTAATAAACCTGTAGACATCCATCCATCAGCGATCACACTGCCAACACCAGAGCCTCCGCTGTCACTGTGACACAAACAGGTTTTGCTAGCGACATGATAGGTTGGCATTACATGAAGATTCAGTTCCTTCTGTGGTAAAATGGTTGAAAGATGTCAAGGATTTGTTTTAATATTTTTTTTTTTGTTTAATTGACATTTTTGTCTCCTTGTTGGAAGCAGAGCATTGTGGGAAAAAGGAGGAAGAACAGAAAAGAAAAGAGCATCTTGACGTGTCAAGCTCTGAAGCCGACGTTCAACCCTCTGCAACTGTAAACGTCAGAGACGCAACCTCAAACACAGCGACCACACAGGACGAAAGCACAGAAGCAACGAGTGAGTAGTTCAGAGAACATATATATTATCTGTTTTTATGTCTTTTTTGTCTTAAATTAGAATTTTCAATAAATGGTTTCGACCACCCGTGCAGGAGATTCCACTAAACCTCCGAGAGCGCCGGTTGATGACCCGGCTCACACAGGAGCCACAACCTGCGGCCGTGATGAGGCACAATTACACACAAGGTAATGTCTAATAATCACGTTATTTGGATGAACCAAGATGCTTAATTGATACTCATGGCCATAAAATATTTTTCTTCCACAGAGATCCGCAAACAGCCCGAGCCTCAGACAAGGAGGGGGGTCCGTCCTCTAGACGCTCCGCTAGCATTAATCTGGACACACTGGATCTTGATCAATTAAAGCGAGAGAAAATAAAAATGCAAATGAAAGTTTTAAAACTACAAGAGGAATATTACACTCTGAAAATTCAGGAATTTAGAAAGTAAAGTTGTTTATGTGAGTTTAAGTTGACAGTCATTTATGGATGAAGTGGGACAAGCATTCATAAATTCACACGTATGGCTTTATTATAAATGACAGGTTACTCAGGGATCATGGAGTTTACGGTTTACTGCTCCACCTCAAAAGACAGTATGTCATGTGATTTTAATGAATTCACAAAAAGCATTTGATACTGTCTGGCAAGAAGCTGTGGCTCTGTATCCATCAGCAGTGAAACGGTTTTCTTCATACTTACAAATATATATTTACAATATATTATTGTTGGTTTTATTGATGATGCTGCACATTGTGTTTTTTATATGAATCCAATTGTAGAACGATATGACTGACTTACCTGGACGGCTGCATCAGAGCTGTTCTGTTTACATAAAGGAAGGATGATGGGTCTTTGTTGTGTTGTCCTTGGGTTCTCTCTCTCTCTCTTTCTCACCATGATGAACTAAAAAACAAAATGATGGTCCAAAAGTTACTTCCTGTCCTCCTCTGCCGGTTGTGTGCTTCATCTTCATCATGTCCCCCTGTGTGTGCCCCTCCCTCAGTGGGCGGTGCTTGCTGTTAACTCAAAAGCAAGTGGTGAGTCGTCGGCAGGAAATCCCAACACACCTTTCTGTGGAACGTGTGTGCATGTCTTTGCCTGAGCACCACCTGTGCTGTTGTGTTGTTTTCTAGAGCTGAACACTTTGCAGATTTGTTTCCTATTCTGCAGAAAACACTACAACACTGGGATGAGGATGATGAACATTTGAAAAGAGAAATGGGTGTGTTCTGACTCTGAAAAAGATAAGTAAACTAGTGTATCAACAGAGTCACGCTTTTATGTTTTATGAGAAAACCTGACTCAACGTCTGGTAACAATAAGAAGTATATTGTTTCATTACACATGACAAGGACACGAATCAACAGTCACTGATGTCAATATTAAAATGTTTTGGAATATCTTTATAATTTACTGGCTCTGTTACTTGGCTGATCTTACATCTGTTTGTTTACACATCAGTGAAAATGATTTGAGTTCATATATTAACCTAAAAACTGAAGATTCACTCCAGACCATAAGTATGTGGACAGTTATGAATTATAAATGAGAACAGAAGTGCTCTGCACAGCTGCAAACAACATGAAGTATGCCCTTCCCAGATAATGGAGCTGGTGTACTTGGCAAACACAGTGATCAATAGTAAAGCATCTTACCTCAAAGCAAGACACGTCTCAGGCTGCGGAGAACCCCAGGTGCAGTGTGGGAGAGCTGCGCCCTGAATCCAGCTGCCAATCAATGTCTCAAATTACGAAATACCGAAAGTCAGTATATTTATTACCATGTTTGCATCCAGGTGTAACAAACACTAAAAAAACACAATACATGTCCTTATTTTGTACATTTGTATTTACAGATCAATCTGAGAGGTTAACCACTGCTACAGCTGCTACTCTGTCATATCTTCTTCTTCCTCCTCCTCATCATCATCTTCATCAAAGTATTTATCCTCTGCGTCTCTGCTGACAATGTCCAAGTTGTCGTAGTCTGGGTTCTCATCCACCTCGCTGTAACAGACACAAACACAAACACTTACAATAATCCCTTCACCAGCCAGTGTGTAGGATTTTTATTATAATTTCATCTCTGGTCTTTGAATCAGAACTTTCAGAACATCATTAATTCACTCGTAGTTACTATGTTGTATTTCAACTACATTGTATTATTATAAGAACCAATTTAACATTTCACCTAATTACAATTCTGTTTTTTAATCTTGCTTCGATCAAACTTTTTCTTCTTTAACAGCCTCAGATGTCCTGATCAGGATTTATTAGATGTTTTATTCATACTAGTACTTGACTGTCAATTGTTTGATCCGCCTGAATTAGCTCTAAGCTTGATAGTGCACCACCTAGTGTCTGTTTAGTGTATGGTGGTGGTGGTGGTGGTGGTGGTGGTATTGTGGCTGACCTGTAGTTGAAGTCTTTGTCTTTGCCATCTAGGAAGCGCTGGTGCATCTGACTGATGAACTCCTCCCTGAGCAGAGCCTTCTCCTCGGGGGTGGGCTCCCATTCCTTCTCCTGGACTCTATTGTCTTCAGTTTGAGCAGAGAGAGACAGAGACAGAGAGAGAGAGAGAGAGACATGCTGACAAAAGGCACGGAGATGAAAGCAGTGAGAGTATCTTCAGCACCACCCGTAACCCCCTCTCACCATCATCTTCCTCATCCTCGTCCTCCTCTTGTTGGCAGTCCTCTCTCTCCTGCTCCTCCTGCAGACGACTCTGGATGAGACGCTCCTGGTAGGAGTTCAGGAGGAGGTGGGCGAGCCCTCCTGTGCCTCCTGCTGGTGCTCCTTCCCCCCCTTGTGCACCGTCCAACATGGCCTCCTGCGAGCGCTCCAGCACCTAAAGCATTCATGAAATTAGCCAGAAGGTCCCCCCAAGACAAATGTAGAGAAAAGCCTTTTTAAAACTAAACTGAGCTGTAAATTATGAAATGAAACTCGCCTCCTCATCAGTCAGGTATTGGCCAATATACTGTTCATACAACAGCGGCTCCCTGATTCGCATCTGCTCCTCACTGAAATACTGACCCTCTAGGAGACGAGGTAGAGTGGAGGAATGAAAAGTTGAGAAGAAAAAACACAAGTTTCAGTTGAACACACAGTTAATGTAAGTTAGGAGATATACAGTGTATACTACAAGACTACCAGTGATTGTTGAGGTGGCAGCAGATATTTCAGCCGTGAATATGTAAAACCAAAACTATCTGCATAATACCACCAGAGGCAAGTGGAGCCCGTACCCTTCTGCAGCGCCCTGAGGGCAGCGTAGCGCTGGTTTCGGACCCTGGTCCTGTTGGTGCATGCGGCAGCTCGTCTCTGTATCACTATGCTGTAGTGATGGGTTCGTGGGTCTGAGATGACGTGGGCAAACGCTGACAGGTCCTGGGGCTTCAGACAGGCCTGGCAATGAGGGAGAGTAGATAGTGTTTAACACAATAACCTATATTGTATTTGGGTTATGTTGGTAGTATGCTGAATTTCTTTCCTCTTGATGTAGTAACTGAAGTAATATATCATTTTAAAATCACAACCAAAAAGACTTGTTGAAATGTGATAATATCTTGGATAAATTTGTCATAGTGAACACAGAAACTGTCACTGCAGCTCTCTCCACCGGGACAGTAAGCCACAGCTGCATGCAACAAGAAGACACCTCTATTCACAATCCTGAAATAGCCAGAGATAACTTTGAGGGTAAGGATTAACTTTACAAGCTGAAAATATGTTTTGATGCAACTACCAGCATTTTAACCCTGTTGAACAGTAACTGTTTTGGACCTACTTCTGATTGTATTTGCCTGTAATTAATGCATGTCTCTTAATGTCAGAATACAAAGGTTTTACACTTCAGTTACTAAGCAGTGTACCTAGGTTTCCTTTTGTAGCCATGTACAGTATGTGGGCAAGTAAACACATAGAGCCGTGTACACATACATGGTACCGCTCCAGGAAAACCAGCGGCTTGGTCCTGTACTGGTGCAGTAGCTCCTCTTTGCGCTGCTGCAGGGTCAGTTCAGCCTCTCCTATCTGCTGGCTCTTCACCAGGCTCCCGCTCATGGCTATGGCTTCTACCATGGCGTTTACACAAGTGGACTCAGCCTTGCTCACGTACTGAATGAGTAAAACAGAATAATGACTGCCATGCCAACAACAGCGGAGCGCGGCGAGCAGATATTTGCATAAGACGCTAATTACAAACCGCCGGTGCTAGTGCTGCTGCTGCTGCTCTCACCGCGGTGTCCTGCGGCGGCTGCTCGGTGTCTGCGGGGCTGCTGAAGTCACATCTCTGGGTGCGTGTCACCGGTTCTTCTGTTAATTCGCTCTCGTTTTCACTCTCAAATGAACTCGGTTGTGTTTTAGCAGGGGGTTCAATTTCGCCCCACATATTTAACTGTGCTAACCAGCTAACTAACGTGTTTCCAGTGGCTCTAACTGTGACGTTAAGCTAGCTAACGTTTACGTCCGTTGTCAGATGAATTTGCCGTTACAGCTCTGAATGTGTTGCCAAACACACTGACAAACTTTCACGATTTATATGAACATTATCGCACGGAAATTATATACTTACTTACAGATTAATTACATGCATGATTTTGAAGTTATAGTTTACTTGTTTAGCTAAATGTTTTGCCGCCATATTGGTCCGTCATTATTATTGACCCCCCTCCCCGTGACCGAAAGAACCGTTCCGTCCGGTCGCCGAAGCACCTTTTCGCATGGTTTTGTCGCCCTCTGGTCGCAGATCTTTTTCCGGTACTAGACACAAAATTATAAATTATTTTGTGTCAGTAATTTATAATATCACTCACCATTCTTTAATAACACATAGGCCAACTATTTACTGCCTCTGTGGAAGTGTATGAATATGAGGAAACATGCCGGTTTGATGGACTCTGCTGTCCAAATGTGATGATTTTATAGACTTTTATGAAGTGTCACTCTTTCAAGCAGCAGAGTGACATGTTATATAGTTATTAAAAAGAAAAAAAGATATTAACAGTTTAGATAATAATTAATTATGACACATTATAAGTATATATATATATATTTTGGATGTATAATACTTCATGTCCGTGCGGCCGCTTCACCGTCAACAGTAGGAGTTGTATTTTGAAAGTTTTAACAGGATATTCTTTTTTTCTTTTTTTTTTTTTTTTTTTTTTCTCATCCCGGTTTACTTCACTGTGTGTCGCACAAACTTGAAGTCTTGCTCGGATTCGTTAGAGATGGACAAGGAAACGTGCACCGTGCGGGAGCGAAGATAACACCAAGGTACGTGTTTACAGCAGAGCCTCCGGCTGACTGCACCGCATGCTGCGTGACACCAGCGCACTGTAGCTTCATGTTGTTGTTTGCAGACAGTCCTGTCCACCCTGACAGCTGCCTGTGGACTGCTTTACGTTACCGCCAAACACTTGCATCAGACGCAATGACAGCTATAGCATTATATTTTTTTTCTTTTTTATTTATTTTGGCTGAATATGAATTGTCATGGATAGTTTTTGTCTTGTTTTTAGACAACAAAAACTAAAGAAGAACCTTTAACATCAAAATTTTTCAAATGTAATAACGACCAAACACAGCTGGGCTTTTTTTTTTTTTCATCTTCAACATCCCAACTGTCCTTAAATACTGAGCAGAGTTGGTTGTAGTTAACACACAGAGAGAGTTTTATTTTGAAATGTTTTTAATTAACTTTTTATTCTCTGGAGCTCATTTGTTAAATACTCCACCTGTTTCCATGGAGACGTGTTCTCATTCATCATGTTTGTGTCTAATGCCATCTTTCCTGTTATTTACTCTCTCTCTGTTTTTAGTGCAAGTGGATCCATTGAGATGGAAATCCCCGGGAGCTCGTTCACCAGTAGATAAAGACCAGGTACGTGATTATGAATATTTACTGGCCTGAATCATGATGGATTTCCTGTTTAAATGTTCGTGGTCGTTGCTTTCTAGCTTGTGAGTGTTCGCTTTTCGGGACAAATCTGCAGAAAGCCATGCCAAGTTTTCCTTTTTGAGTTGACACAGTGACAAGTGTTTGAATAGCCAGCACTCAGTACATCGTTTACATTCCAGCACAAACACGCTGGGATACTCTGGAGCTAAATTAAGCCAGTGCTGCCCCTCCAGTCCTCCTGCGTAATGTCCCATACAGTAGATTTGTAGCTTGGAGCGTGAGTGGCAGGTCTCTGTGAAGAGTCCCTGTCTATGTTATTGTAGTCATGTGCTTTCAAATCAGACGTTCGTATTACTACGACCTGAAATTAGTCACATGGGTAGTTTGGGAGAATTACCAGAGAGCCAGAGTCGTGTGCTGAACCCCAATCAAATTTGATACAAAGTGGTTACATTTTGGTGGTCAAAGGTCAAAGGTCAAGGCCAGTGTGACCTTACAAAGCACTTATTAGCCACTACGCACGACTTCACACAGCAGTTGTGACAAAATGTCACACAAATGGTTCATATTTTATCTATTTTATCTATTGTTCTGGATAAACAGGGGTGTAACCTGGAACTAGTCTGAGTGGCGGCGGCACGACGACCACGAGGAGGTGATACTAGTTTAATTCCGATTGAAGATTTCAGGTCAGCTGATACGTTCTGGGGTTTACGTGCACCGACACAGAACTCTCATAAACACTTTGGTGATTTTACCAGCGCAAGCAAAAATAAATACATGAAGCAAATGCTCAGTAATAATGGAATAAATGCTTAAAATTTAAATGAGCCATTTTAACTAATCTCTCTGGTCTTGAGAGTTAACACAGTGATGATACATAGGCTCCGCCCTCAAGTGTTTCCATTTTTAATCAGGTCCTACACACATGCTTGTTTAGTTAGGTTACAATGCAAACAGTGCTGTCATACAATTATCATTTTCTATTTGTATTTTTATCAAAATATATTAAAAGTGCTTTAAATCTTGTGATACACACAATGCAACAATTTAAGACCCAAAAATAGGAACCAGGAAGAGAGGCAGCGATGAACCTGACACACAGACAAACAAATGATTGACCAGGTTCACACATGACACCAGGAAAATACTCAGAACTAGGAGAGTCGGCATGTGAAGGTCGGCCACAGGGCGACACGCTGCTACGGTGTAGTAGTATTAACAAACCTGACAATAGACTCATTAAACAAATCTTTATTGGGATGATAATTAACAATAACAATAACAAGCTGCCTTGTTGTCTTAGTTAGAAACAAGTACGACGACTCATACGAGCCGGGCAAGAAGAGCAAAGAGCGGCGGCAGCAAAACCCACAAGGATCAGGACCAGCAGACTGTAGTGGACCCGGGGGAGAAGTCAGGGCCTCAGATACGTTGCCATGTCAACAGACATTACCGGGAACTTGTTTGCTTCAGGATGGCAAAATGAGATTTATTTTTAATGATATGTAGCAGTGCTCGCAGCCGTTAACTGAAGGTCAGTGTTTCCCCAAAACGCCGAAAAAGGCCAAAACTGTTGTTGTGATGGGAATGTTTTGTCAGGGGTTGTATTACCGTTTTATTACCGTTGTATCAGCGCCAGGACTCTTACTCTTACTACTGCGGCTCGTCTCTTCTCCCTCAGTAGACCGTGTAATGCTTGTCCAGCCATCAAAGGATGTGGCGTGGGATGAATCTGCAGCTTCAGGTTTGTTTTTTTGACCTTATATGAAACGTGTGTGAGGTGCGTAACACAACACTGGTGTCAGAAAGAGAAATGAGAAAAATTATCAGTGTTTTTTACAAAAACAGTGGATATCATGACATTTGTTCCCAGGAATAATAGACATGGCTCGCTTAGCAACGAACTATTTTTAGTTTCAAACTGCAGTTTAATGTGGTGTTTTAGCAGGATGCTTGTTTTGGTTTTGGCTGACAGAGGGAGAGAGCACGGGACAGTTCGTGGACGACAGACTGTGCAAATGTCTGTCAAAGCTTCATCTCACTACAGACTCTAATCCTTTTACTTTCCCCAGATAAACAGAGTCTAAGAAAGTCGATGAGTGAATCCTTACACAAACAGTGCTTCATCAAATGACGACAGCAGTTGCATCATGTTGCATTTTTAACCATCAATAAAGTAAATTATTATTATTATAAAGTAGATTATTCAATCTTAACACTGTTAGAATCATTTTAATACCTTGTTATAATAAATGTAAACAAATCAAACTATGGTTTGAGGTAAAAACTGACAGTGTTTTCTTTACATAGATGTTGTAATTGTATTTTTACCAATGATATGTTAATGCATTTAAATGATTGTAATTATGATTTTTGATATAATGGACTCTACCTGTTGATTCTATCAGCTGTGAACCTCATTCGTACGGTACAAAATATTAAAAGTATATTGGTGATATCTGGTGAGGTGAATGGAGCAAGGTCTGTTATTAAATTCAATTATTGTTATTTAATGACCTTGTCAGTAAATTTTTTTTTCAAGTATCTTCAGTTATACAATGTTTTACATGTGATTTTAACAAAAAACTGGCTGGAAAATCTCCAGTACCATCGTCCCAGACCTGATGTTATTATGTTTTTAATTCTTTAATCCTTCCATCCATTTCCTGCTGCTCATCCAGCTCCATGTTGTTTTTAATGATTAATTAATTCATGAAATTAATAGGAATTATTATTAATCACAAACAAATATAGGTGTATAGATATAGATATACATATAGATATAGATATATAAACCAACTGGTTTTCATTGAAATCTTTCATACTGTGGTACAACTGTGAAACTTTAACACAAGTCAAGTTAAAATATTCAGTTTTCAGTTTTAGGAATAAATAAGTTTTATTGGTTCTTCCACAGTAATTTGTTTCCATTTAACTGGGATACGGGTGTGTGTGTGTGTGTGTGTGTGTGTGTGTGTGNGTCTCTCAGACTTTTTCAGTTTTAGGAATAAATAAGTTTTATTGGTTCTTCCACAGTAATTTGTTTCCATTTAACTGGGATACTTCATTTAGTAAATGTGTGTGTGTGTGTGTGTGTGTGTGTGTGTGTGTGTATCAGGGATTACCTTTCCTCTCTAGTATCCTGTGGTTGGTTTATTATGTGATGATGTTGCCACAGAGAGTTGTGGTGTGTGTGTGTGTGTGTGTGTGTGTGTGTGTGTGTGTGTGTGTGTGTGTGTGTGTGTGTGTGTGTGTGTTTTCACAGCAGCTACACTGTCTTTCCAGCAACTGTCTCTGTTTATGACGGTTGCCAATAACAACAGAGTGGTGGACCCTTTGTTGACGTTAGGGACATCAGGGCGTCCGTTACCTCTGTTCACGAGGAATGAGTCATTTAGAGAGAGAGAGAGTGAGAGAGAGAGGGCGAGAGAGTGAGAGAGAGAGTGAGAGAGACAGAGAGAGAGAGCGAGAGAGAGAGCGAGAGAGACAGAAGAGAGAGTGAGAGAGAGAGACAGAGATCGAAAGAAGAGACAGCACAGAGAGAGTAGGGTGAGAGAGAGAGTGAGAACAGAGAGTGGAGAGATGAGACGGAGCGAAGAGAGGAGCGCAGAGAGAGGAGACTAGAACGACACAAGAGAGAGAGGAGTGAGAGAGAGAGACAGAGGGAGACAGACAGAGAGAGAGAGTGAGAGAGAGAGGAATGAGGAGAGAGAGAGAGGAGGAGAGAGAGAGAGAGACAGGACAGAGAGAGAAGAGGAGAGAGAGTGAGAAGACAGGAAGAGAGTGAGAGAAGAGAGAGAGAGAGAGAGAGAGAGAGAGAGACAGAGAGAGAGAGTGAGAGAGAGAGAGAGAGTGAGAGAGACAGACAGAGAGTGAGAGAGTGAGAGAGAGAGAATGAGAGAGCGAGAGAGAGAGAGACAGACAGACAGAGAGAGAGTGAGAGAGAGAGAGAGAGAGAGAGAGACAGAGACTGAGAGAGAGAGACAGACAGAGAGTGAGAGGGAGAGTGAGAGAGACAGACAGAGAGAGAGAGAGGGAGAGAGAGAGAGAGAGTGAGAGAGAGAGAGAGAGGCAGAACTAAATAGGGGGTAATATACTTGATCCTATTTGCCCTCGACACTTGTGTGTTTATGTCTTTCTTCACTCTGTAGGTCTGTCTGCGAGCCTCACTCTGATACTCTGGTAACCATGGAGACCAAGTTTGGAGAGAGCCCAAATGCAGATGCCTCCATCCCCAGCCCTCAGAGTGAAGCCGTGGCCAATGAGCTGCGAGAGTTGTCCCTGCAGCCCGCCCCCAGACCGCTGCCACTCACAGACAGGAGGGGGGGTAAGTTGCTTCTTTTTTTTTCCCACAAGAGCAATAAATAGAGTTTGTTTGGAGCAAGTACAGAGATACTAAGATGGCGCAGCCTCCACATTTGATTGGGGTGGTGGGGGGGGGGGGGCCCTTTCTCTGTATCTCCAGAGACTGTGAGATGAGTGTCCAGCAGACGTCTGTAGAGGAAGACAGGGTGTAAAGGCTTGTCCAGTCTCTGTGGAGCTGCTGGCTGAGAGAGAGAGTTTACATTTTGGACATACTAGGTCTCCCTTCACATGAACGCACTGTAAACAGCAAAGCGCTGTCTCCTACGAGCACGAGCGTTTGACCAATTAAAGTAAACTGTGGGGTGAAAAATAAATATCGTTATAATCGTTTATGCGGAGAGAACCGGATAAACCGCAATCAGTTTTACAATTGAGCTCAAGTTGCGTTCTTCTTTTTCCTCAGAGGGAAACAGAATAGAAATCTTTGTTTTTGTGTGTGTGTTTCAGATTCAGAGAGGATCACGCTGCAGAGCCTTTGTGTTTTATTTTAAAGGTGCATGTCCCCACCTTCTGACCAGTACCAGTACTGCAGCCAGCATTTATTTAGTAAGACAGAAATGAATGTGAATCCACAGTGTCTGGGTGAACAGCTCATGAACAGAGCTCACCTGCAGTCCCCTTCAAATCCCATTAATCAGCCCTGAATAGCCCCTGTGTGTGTGTGTGTGCGTGTGCGTGCGTGTGCGTGCGTATGCAACCTTAGACCCAGTGTGCACAGATGAAGAGGTTCTGGATATAGCGATGAGACCAGCTGGTCCTGCTATTTAAACCAGTGGGAATGATTACAGAGGTTAAGAGGAAAGAGAGATGTAATATCAGAGGGGGGG